>NW_022630266.1:0-29004 GCF_010909765.2 Amblyraja radiata
TCAAAGAGATTGTCAGTGTGATGTAAATTGAGCCACATGTAACTTCGATTTCTCTCTGAGGTCCACGTCTAAAGTCCCAGATTCCAGTATTTCCATCAGTTCCTATTTCATTTCTTCCCGGATTCTTGTTCCAAACTTCATGACCATATCACAAATTTACTTACTCGTTCTTGGGATTTTCAGACCTTGTGCTTTCTAGCCATTTTTGATGTCAACATTTTTGGCCAAAGTTGCAAATAGAATTCTGTCCAAAGCTGTCAAGTGTGCAAGAACAATCTCAAGTGTTTCTGTTTAAAATGCTTGAAATGCGAATGAATTGTACCCTGATTTGTGCAGGATGGAATGCCAACTAACTTGTTCGAAGACACTGGGTCAAATTTGAACACATGTTTATGTTCCAGATAATATTTAAATGACAACGGGGATGGCTGATATTTGAAAGTTGTTTCACAATACTTGCACTTCAATAAATTTCTATCATTTTAGTTCACAAGAAAGTTGCTCCAAACGTCCGACTTCTTGCCTTGAAAATCAATCAGTTATTCAACATTTTGCTGTTCAAAATTTTCCAAACGCATTTAACTGATTATTTTTACATTTTTGCTTAGTTTTATGGATAAACTGGCTGAAACCCAATGTCAGAACCTGGAAAGGGAGAAAGCAAGATAGCTTTCAGTGGCATAAAGGTTGGAGATTTATTCTGAAGAATAAATAGAATATCTCTGAAGAGTGAGATGTAATAGGTTAAAGAGACAGTTAAAACATATTATATTTCTTTGTCTGCGTGATCCATTGCTAACAGCAGAACTGAGAGACATGCCCAGCAGGCCCTTAGGGGAGACACAGTAGCGCATCGTGGGGTTCCTGCCTTACAACGACAGTTATCCAGGTTCAATACTGACCATGGGTGCTGTCTGCATGGAATTTGTACTTCTCCCTGTGACTGCATGGATTATCTCGGGATGCTCTGGTTTCCTCCCATATTGCAAAGACGTGCAGGTTTGTGGGTTAATTGGCTTCTGTGTATCGTCCCTAGTGTGTAGGACAGAACTAGCGTATGGGTGATCTTTGACGGCAGAGACTCAGTGAGCCGAAGGGCCCATTTTCAAGATGTTTCGCTAAATTAAGGCCAGTTGGAAAGGGAAAAACTCAGCCAAAATTACAGATGGCTATCTGGATGAAGTGGCCTGAAAAGTCAGAATTCAATATCAAATCTAGAAGGCTGCAACATGCCCAAATGGAAGAGGTGCCTTTCCTCAAAGCTTGCAGTGGACCCAGTGTAACAGTGCAGAAGATGACAGACAGATATATCAGAATCGGATGAGAATGTTGAGAGGCAGACAACCTATTTGGTGTTCCTGTCTAATACCAAATTGGCTTGCCCAAATTTAGAAATTTAACTTGTGGACCAGCCCTATCTTTATCCAGAACTAATTTAAAGGTTATCGAACTGTGGTCTCTGGTGCCAAAAGGCCTGCCCTCTAACACTTCAGTCTCTTGCCTTGGTCAGTTCCTTAAGCAGTAGGTCAAGCTCGGCCCTCTCACTTTTAGGGCCCTAGACATATTGCCTGTGGAAGCTTTCCTGAACACACTTGACAAATTCCATCCCATCTAAGACCTTAGCCATCCCGGTCCATATTGGGAAAATCAAATCCAGAGTCCCATTTGGGGCTAAAGAATCTGTCTGTCCTCCTAACTATTGAGTCTCTTATCACCATAACCATGTATGATTTCACCCTACCCTGTTGTGCCTCAGAGCCCGGCCTGTTGCGACTAACTTGACTGCTGCTGCTGCTCTCCACAGAATGGTTTGAGAGGCATGGCCGTGGGGGATTACTGCACTCTTTGACTGCTCACTTTACCACACATCCACTTTCTGCCTACGCCTTAGGTGTGATCACCTCACTATCATGCTGATCAATGGCACTCAGTCAGTCATAAGTATCAGCTGGGTGCACTATCCACAGTGACACTTGGGGATGTGGTTTCCCAGGTCTCCCACATCCTGTAGTAGCAGCATACCACAGCCTTAACTCTCATCCTTGCAGCACTAAGACTAATGAGGAATCAAGAGTGTTTTATTGTCATATGTCCAGAAATGGAACAAAGAGCAAAAAAAAAGACCTTGCTTTATCTTACCTTCTGGCTCTGCTCAGCCTCCTAGCCACAGCCTCTCGAGCCAAAGCTTCAATAATTACTCGTGAAGTCAGTACTTCACTTAGAACACAGGTTCATCCAATAGGCCACTCCGCTAGTGCTTGTTTTCCTTTTATACACTATTAGGGGCAGTCACTCCCTAGCGGCTTTTTAAATCTCCCGTGCTGCTCCTCCTTGCAGCTGCTCATTCGCTTCTGCAACTTCGCAGACTAGGATCCACCCCTCCCACACCAGTCTTCTAACCTTGCATTTGGATGACTGTTTATTAATTGAAGTGAAGAATAAAATAAATTGAATTTCCCAAAACTGTCTCTCAACTTTCTTCACCCCCATCCCCACCAATCTGGTTATTGACATTTTTGTTGTTATAATCAGTGAACATTTGTAGTGCATTTTGTACTTTATAATAATATTCAGACCGATTTTCAAGGCCAATTGACACCATTTACACACTTGTTTTGATATAACGACAAGGAACACATTGGTAGAAACATTAAGCATTTTCAGAAACAATATTCGGAGATGGAAACGTGTGTGAAACATGTGATTTTCACTATTACACATACCATAACAGTCTGGCCTTCAGTATCCAGCTCCAGAGAGGAAAGTTGTGCTTTATCTCTTTTTCCACTACCAATCCAGACGTTAGGCTTTTTGCAAATTGTGTTTGTGGCTACCATGCACTCTGCTGTAAGATTACTGGGTACGGCCATTATTCTCTTCAAACACAACAGTTGCACAGAGTTCAGTCTCTCATATACCTGGGGAACAAAATGGGCAAGAACACAAAGCACCATTTAATATTTTTGGCTCTATTTCTACAAACAGCCTCAAAATTATTTTTGGCATATTATTTCCCCACCATCATACATTTCCATCAGGTTTTTTTTTCAGAGCTATTATAAAGTCATAGTCATACAGCATGGAAACAGGCCCTTTGGCTCTTCAGCCCATGTCAACCAAAATGTCCTATCTATGCTAATCCCATTTGCCTGCACCTGTCCCATTTCTCTCTAAAGCTTTCCTATCCATGTACCTGCCCAAATGTTTTATTAAATGTTGATATTGTACCTGCCTTAACTACTTCCACTGGCAGCATGTTCCAGATACCCTTTGTATGAAAACATTGTCCCTCAGGTTCCTATTAAATCTTTCCTCTCTCACCTTAAAACTGTACCTGTTCTTGATTACCCTACCCTTGAGAAAATAATTGTGCATTCACCCTATATATGCATGAGGATTAGAATCCCCTCATGATAATATCACCCTTCAGTCTCCCACGCTGCAAAAAATAAAGTCCTAGCATGCCCAACCTCTCCCAATATCTCTGGTCTTCTAAGTTTTGGGCAGCACAGTGGCGCATTGGTAGATTTGCGGCCTTACAGCGCCAGAAACACAGGTTTGGTCCTGACTTTCGGTGCTGTCTGTATGGAGTTTGCACATTCTCCCTGTGACTGCATGAGTTTTCTCTGGGTGCTCCGGTTTCTCCCACATTCCAAAGATGTACTGGTTTATAAGTTAATTAGCTTCTTTAAATTGGCCCTAGAGTATAACATAGAACTAATGTATGGGGTGATTGTTAGTTAGCACAGACTCAGTGGGCAGAAGGGCCTGTTTGCACATTGTATCTGTAAAATAAACTAAGTCCTGGCAATAATATCCTTATAAATCTTGTCTGCACATCGTCCACCTTATGGTATCTATCCCATAGCAGAGTTACCAAAACTGAACATAAATTTCCAAGTGTTTAAGAAAGAACTGCAGATGCTGGAAAAATCGAAGGTAGACAAAAATACTGGAGAAATTCAGCGGGTGAGGCAGCATCTATGGAACGAAGGAATAGGTGACGTTTTGGGTCGAGACCCTTCTTCAGACATTTCCAAGTGTAGCCTCACCAGCGTCTTGTTCAACTATAATATAACGTCCCAACGATACTCAATGTGAAATGAGCCTTCTCCACTAGCCTATCTTGATGCAATGCCACTTTCAGAGAACTATGTACTGCTAGATCCCTCTGCTCCACAGCACTTCCAGGGTCCTATTATTCACTTTGAAGGTCTTGCCTGGATTGACTTCCCAAAATGCAACTCGCACATTTATCTCAATTAAACTCAATTAAATTTGCGATTCCTTGGACAACATATCAAGCTGGTCAGGGTCTTGCTGTAATTCTTGATAACCATCTTCATCATCTATGATGCCACCTATTTTAATATCATTTGCAGACATGCCTTGTACATACTCATTCAAACCGCTGATATAGATGGCTAACAGTAATAGGCCCAGCACTGATCCCCAAGGTATATCACTAGTTATAGGCCTCCAGTATGAAAAACAACCTTCCATCACCACCCTCTGCTTCCTGCCATTAAGCGAGCTGCAGATTTCATGCAAATATTACATTTATCAGTTATATGTAACGGTGATATATAATATCAGCATTGTTAAATAGTAGCAGTACTTTTCAAGCACAAAACAAAGTAACAGATGATATTAAGATTGTGGTTGATAATAGAAGCAGAAGCTTATTGATCTTGTTGGTCTTCTTCATCAGCGAACGATGGAAAGGCTACCGTAAGTAACAAAGGTATATCAGAGACCAACAATAAATTCCAGATATTATGAAGTTTATTGTATGTAAATTTTCAAAGCAGTTGCCATAGATATAAATGCAATGAACTGCAGTCCATGTTAATTTATCCATACCAGAAAAATGTTATCCGACTTCCACTTGCTGATCATTACTATCATACATTGTTATCTAGTCTTTTTTAGTGCTTAGTTTTCAACCTTACCTGAGAAGATGTAGGTCTGTCCTCAGCATTTTGCTTCAGACAATGTTCAATTAAGTTCTGTATACCAGGCCATGGTGAACAGTTTAATTCTTTGACTGGATCTAAAAAGAGATTTGAATGCTGATTAAGAACCATCATTTAATAGTACATGTCAACATGCTCATATAATTGATAACTTAAAATTCACAGCTATGACAATCCATATAGCTGGATTCTACATTACTAGCTGTAGTAGCCATTTAGCTTAATTCGGTATGTTATAAACTATAACCAGTTACCTTTAAATTTTATCTGCCTGTAATTATGTGGGTGGGATTTATTATGTAGTCAGAGGCATGTTTGCAGCTGGGATTCTTTAGTAGTTTAGTTGTAGCCTATGAAATGTGACTGAATTCACTTTGCCTTCTATCATGAACACTTGTGTGTGGCACTGGACTTCATTGTCCTGTATCTGGCCTGACTACCTGTGATATCACCCATCCGCATTTACTAGTAGTTTTTAGTTTTGAAGAAGCATGGGGGAGGTCACAGCTTTCGATCATGCACGACTTTGACCATGCATGGAGTTTGACCATGCACGGGTTTGACTACGAGTGAGATCAAAATGTACTTAAACAAGAAGAAGTTTGGATGAATATCTCACTGTTTTTAATATGACAATAAATAAACTATTAATTAAGAGACTGTTTTGAAGATATATATTTCGATGGCATTGAATGTCTCGTGGAGAGCTCGCATGCACAACAAATCTATCTCCTTACCCCTGTCTTCAATCATAGTGGCTAGAAAAAATTCCTTGAACGATATAATAATCTGCCACTACACTAGCAAACACCATAAACCCAAACAAATCCACTAAAATAAATCATTAATTTAAATTAGTCTGATGAGACCCACAATTCCAAACAGAGAAAACTTGTAAAAAAGTTTCCTGATTCTTAATATTTTAATATATGAAAAATATACAATTGAAGACCACAATTCACATGAACTAACTGAATATTCTCACATCGGGTGGAAACATAAATTCAATCACATTGCTCACAATAGAGCAGTTGCGAAAATGCTAATGCGTTTTAATAGATGCATACAAAGCTATCAAAGTGCCATTGTAATCTAAAAGTAACGGAATTATTAAAAAAATTCTACATCATAAATAAAGATTTGGTATCGATGGATGGACAACCAAGTGACAACCAAGTCTCAAAATTCTTTTTTTTTCAACTCCCGATGCTGATCTTAGTACTGTTTTAATTTTATATTTGAATCTATTTGAAAAGTTTTTGAATGTCCCTTCCTAATAGGTAATTAATATTGTTCAAAAACATTTATACAGCATCCAAGCACTCAAAGCTTTCAGGGTGTTGCAGTTGTGCTCAATGACAATTTGCTGTTCATAGCCACTCTGCCTTGCAGGTGTTACTTGGCTGTGAAGAGTCATCCTCTGTATCCAGAGAAAGTAAATGCGGATGGGTGATATCACAGATAGTCAGGCCAGATACAGGACAATGAAGTCCAGTGCCACACAATAGTGTTCACGATAGAAACTAAAGTGTAGATCTGACAACGTTTCCAGTTTTAGGTTGCGGTGGTATGAAGACAAAATGAATCAATATTTTTGATAGAAATTTCACTCATCTTTTATTCGTTCATTTGTTTGAAATAAATACCTGGCAATCTCCCCTGAACTGCCATCTCATCAAAGTCGTTCGGAAACTTCATTCCATCAGAGATTCTTTTACCATTCGTAATTATGTCATATAAAAGTAATCCAAAGGAATATATATCCGCTTGGTGATTGTAGATGACATTTCCTTTTGCAACTTCTGGTGCTCGAAATCCTAACAAAAATAATTATATTCCAAAATACTTCTAATCAAAAAATCATATTTATTACTCCTTCAAATCAAGTTGAGCAAAAGTAGGAATCCATTTTGGTCAATAATCATGGCAGCATTTTCTTTTCTCTAGTTTTGTTTAGATTGATGTTATATTTTACAAATTATTCACAATTTTAACTTTACAAAATCCCACTTAGAGAAAAATGTCTTCCATCTGCCTGGCAGTTAGCAGCTATGATGTCACAATGTCATTGTAGCCCTGCCTGCTCAATGGTGCAATCCCAGGACACTGAGTCCTGCCAGCCCTAGCAAGTACACTTGCATTTAAAAAAAAAGTATAAATGAGGGAGGGTGAATAAGGGGAAATGAGCCGCTCCTGCACAGTTGGGGGCTATGGGTGAGAGGCGGAATATTGCGTTGGGGGAATGGGTCGCTTTGGGGGAACGGGTGAGTGGTGGTATATTGCGTTGGGAACGGGTTGCTTTGGGGTACCAGGCTATGGAGGGAGTGACTGAGGGTAGGGGAAAGGAGAGGGAGGGAGGTGAGCTAGGGAGTGGGGAGGGGAGGAGGAGAGGGGAAAGAAGAGGGGAGGGTGCTGGGGGATGAGGGGAAATGATCCGTGCCTGCGCAATCGGGGGCTATGGGTGAGTGGTACAATATTGTTTTTCTGATCGGTGAAATTAAAAAATAATGAATGTTTTAAAAATCGTGAGATCAGCAGATTGGTCTTCTCGCCTGTCAGTCACCATGATGAAGGTAATGCCCCTTCCGGGGGGCCAGGAGAATAAAGCCCCGGAGGCTGGACGGGAGTAAGTCACCCCGGAAGACTGTGATTGACAGTTGAGTGCAGAACTGTGAGTCTACGATGTGAGTGAACTGAACTGTGAGTCTGCACCGTGCTGCTTGAACTGAATTGAAGGATTAGTCTGCACAGTGCTGCTTGAACTGAATTGAAGGGTTGGTCTGCACTGTGCTGCTTGAACTGAATTGGCGGGTTGGTCTGCACTGTGCTGCTTGAACTGAATTGAAAGGTTGGTCTGCGCTGCTGTTTGATCTGAATGTAGTGCTCATTCCGGAAGTCCCGCTCAGGGGAGAGGCCGCGCTCAACCGTGTGAGTAGATTGAAGAGAGTTTTACTGTCATATATATGTTGTGTGTGAGTGTGCGAGAGTGTGTGATGGATGGTGTGTGTGTGAGATGGAGGGTGTGTGTGTGTGAGATGGAGGTTGTGTGTGTGTGATGGAGGGTGTGTGTGTGATGGAGGGAGTGTGTTAGTCAACTGCCAGCCCACCAGCCATGAGTCAACTGCCAGCCCACCAGCCGTGAGTCAATTGCCAGCCCACCAGCCTTGAGTGACTGAGCTGCCAGCCCACCTGACCTGAGTGACTGAGCTGCCAGCTCACCAGGCCTGAGTGACTGAGCTGCCTGCCCACAGTGACTGAGCTGCCAGCCCACCAGGCCCGAGTGACTGAGCTGCCAGCCCACGAGGCCCGAGTGACTGAGCTGCCAGTCCACCAGGCCCGAGTGACTGCCAAGCCCACCAGACCCGAGTGACTGAGCTGCCAACCCACCAGGCCCGAGTGACTGAGCTGCCAAGCCCACGAGACCCGAGTGACTGAGCTGCCAGCCCACCAGGCTTAATTGACTGAGCTGCCAGCCCAAGAATCCATTTGTCCCACAAAGTCTATACTAGCCTTCTGGAAACCAGTGCCTTCGGCCCATAACACCTGTACAAGCGCTCCAGAAAGCCCCCCCCCACTGGCCACCAATATTAGGATTGGTGGAGAGGTGGAATATTGAATTGGGGGACCAGCCCTCCCGTGTGAATATGGGACCCAATGGGTCCCACTTATTCTGGTATATTACTAAAACTCTCATCTTGTTTGTTATTATGTCTGTGAGTCTGTCTGTCTGTCTGTCTGCCCATGTGCTCCCTGAACTACGCCAAAACGGACACGATAGCGCTACAATTTTTGGACCACCTTACTCACCATTGTCCTGTGGTGTGTTTTATCAAAGTTTCGTTCAGGTTGATGGTATATTTTATAAGTTATTCACATTTTAAACTTTACAGAATCCAGTTTGAGAAAAATCATGAACTGGCAGTTAGCAGGGTATGACGTCACAATGGGATCTCATTTACATAAACTAAAAAATACAGCAGCTTCCACTTCACAATGACGTCAAGGATGGTAGGGTGGGGAGAGGGGTTATGGAGAAAGGGAGGAAGTGACTGAGGGTCGGCGAAAGGAGAAGGAGGAAGAGGTGAAGGAAGCAGTGAGGTTGGGGAGGAGAGGGGAAAGAAGATGGAGGGTGAAGAGGAGGGGGAGGAAGTGCTGGGGGATGAGGGCTATAGATGAGTGGTGGAATATTGCATTGGGGAAACGGGTTGAGTTGGAGGAACGAGTGAGTGAGCGGGAACCCATCAGTTGCGCCTGCGCAGATGGGGGCTATAGTTGAGTGGTGGAATATTGCATTGGGGGAACAGGTTGCGTTGGGGAACGGGTGAGTGGTGGAAACGGGTTGCGTTGGGGGAACGGGAGAGTGGTGGAATATTGCCTTAGGGGAATGGGGCCCAACGGGTCCCACTTGGTGTAGTATTACATAAAAATATGTGCAACGTTGAATGAGTTTGTTCATGTCCAATACAATCCAACATATGCAGATGCACAGCATAAGGATCACCTCCAAATGAATGATCTTAGCAAACAAGTTGAAACAGAAGGGATGTTTCTCAAATAATTGAAGGGAGTGTGATATTGCTGCACTAAATACCCAATCATGCTTAACAATTGCTTAACAACATTTATTTACAAGTCCAATCAAATTACATTATTTTAAAGGTTTTTTTTTTGCATAGTAATCTAGCTCTGATATGTCTTAAACATGTCCAATCACTGCACATTTACAAGAATTGGACAGGTTCCCAAGATTCATCATTCACTAAAGTTGCACAATTATGTAGGAGGCTAGGAGGTTAGATGGTTTCAGGGAAAGATGGAGACTATTGCTATTCAGTGTCAAACCAAACTGGAAAAGGACAGGACAGGGTTGGGAAGGAGAGTAGTGGTGTGGCTATTGAAGAGCATTAAGGTGGATAAATCCCCAGAGCTTAATGGGAACTATTCCAGGTTATTAAAAGAGGCAGGCAAGGAGGTTGTAGGGGCCTTGACGAAGATCTTTGCATCTTCTCCGGCCATGGCCAAGGTCTCGGAGGACAGATGAGTAGCCAATGTTGTTTCTTGGTTGAAGAAGTTAAGTGGATATAATCTAAGGATTTATAGGCCAGTAAATCTCATGACAGCAGTAGGAAGGCAATTGGTGAGGATTCTGAGGGATAGGATTTACTTATATTTGCAAGGGAATTATCTATTTAAGGATATTCAGCATGGCTTTGTGTGCAACCAGTCATGACTTACTAATTTAATCGAGTTTTTTTTTAGGAGATGATGGTGATTAATGAGGGCAAGGTATTGGATGTTGACATATGGAATTTAGTAAGGCATTTGATGGTAGGCTGATCCAGAAGATTAAGATGCAAGTAATTCACAGTGACTTGGTTGTTTGGGTTCAGAAGTGGCTCACTCATATAAAACTGAGGGGTTGTGGTGGAATGGCTTGATTCTGCTGGAGGTCGGTGACCAATGGAGTTCCGGTGGGATCTGTGCTGGGACCATTATTGTTTATGATAGAAATAACTGAGTTAGATATAAATGTAGGTTGGTTGGTTAGTAGGTTTGCATACAAAACCAAGATTGTTGGAGTTGCAGACAGTGAAGTACAAAGTATACAGTGGGATGTAGATCAACTAGGTGGCACAGTAGTGCAGCTGATAGAGCAGATGCTTCACAGCACCAGAGACCAGATTCTGTTTTGGGTGCTGTTTGCGTGTTGTCCCCTGCACTGCGTTATCTGTTGTCCTTCCAGATCTCAAAGACATGTGGGTTTGCAGGATAATCGGCCTCTGTAATTTTCCCCGAGTGCGTTGGGAGTGAATGGGAGAGTCTAATAATATAGAACTAGGGTGAACGGGTGATCAATGGTCGGTGTGGACTCAATTTGGCCGCATGGCCTGTTTATATGCGGTATCTCTAAACTAAACTACAGATATAAGTGGAGAAATGGCAAATGGAGTTTAATACGAGTAAGTCTGAGGAATAGCACTATATGAGGTTGAATGCAAGGGGAAAGTATACAGTTAATGGCACAATCCTAAATAGCCTTAATGCAGAGGGATCTTGGGATCCAAGTCCATTGCTCCTTGAAAGAGGCAACACAAGTCCATTAAGTGATAAAGGCGGAGCAAGCTATCCTTCCCCTCATTGGTCTGTGTATTGAATGTAAGAATTATGAAGTCATGATACAGCTCCATAAGATTTTGGTTAGACTGTATTCGGAGAACTGTGTGTAGTTCTGGTCACACAATTACAGGAAGAATGTGGAAGATTTGGAGAATAGGTTTACCAGAATGCTGCCTGGATTAGGGTATATTAGCTAAAAGGAGAGGTTGAATTGTTTTCTCTGGAAAGCCATAAGTTTATATAATTATGAGGCAAATATTGTAGACAGTCAGAATCTTTTTTCCCCCAGGGTGGAAATATCAAAGACTAGAGGGCATAGCTTTAAGGTGATAGTGGCAATGTTTAAAGGAGATGTGTGGGGGAAGTTTTTATTTTACACATAGGATGTTGGGAGCCTGGAACATACTGCCTGGGGAGCTGGTGGAGGCCGATATGATGGTGGTGTTTAAGTGGCTTTTAGGTAGGCACATGTATACACAGGGGATGAAGGGATATGGATCATGTGCCAGGAGAGATAAGTTTATCTTGACATTATGTTTAGCAGAGACATGGTGAGCCGAATGGCCTGTTCCTTTGCTCAACTGTTCTATGTTCTTTAATAAACATCTGGTCTTCAGCTTCTCTATATGCTATCTTTGCAAGTTATTCCAACAGAGAAACTGAGAAATTCCAACAGAGAAACTGAGAAATTCCAACTGAGAAAATTCACCAATTCTGGTTAGAGGCATAAGTGAATGGCAAACAAGATGCATTTAATAACTTAGTAGCATCAGAACTAAATAAAAAAAGCATTATATATATTCTATAAAACGTACATCAGTTAATTCTACTTTATCGAAGATGGGAAGATTTTACCTGGTGTCCCCTCAGAGTTCTTAATTCCCATTCTACAGCAATATTGAGCAATACCGTAATCAGCAATTTTGGCAATTACAGCAGAATTCGGATTCAAGCTGAACAGTAGCACGTTATGAGGCTTCAAGTCTCGATATATTATCTTCGATGAATGTAGGTATCTGTTAAAATATTATCTTATATAGGTAACATGTCTTTATATAGACAATATTAAAACATGGGTATAAGCAAACAAACAAATGCATCATAAAGACTATGTTTGAAAGAGAGTTTTAAAAATAAAGCAAATAAGTAGATTCAGCTGCAATCACAGATTTAAAAGAAACTGGATTTACTGTCCCCTGGTTTAAGATTAGACTAAAGTACAAAATCACAAGAAAAACTTTAGAATTCTTTACAGGGCAAAGAAAAGCCCATTGACACAGATGAAGAGAAAAAACAAAAAATAAGAAGCCCACTCAAGGTTCAAAATTGTTCATATCTTTTGAAAGTATATTGGTAACAAATTTTTTCAAAGTATATAGAAAATAAGGCAAAGATTTTGTAAAGAAGATCCTAATAAGGACATTTTAAAAAACTTCAAATAATAACAAAACTGAAATAAAAACAGAAAATATAGAAGGTGTCCAATCTATGGAAAGAGAAACAGTTAGCCTTTCAGGTCAAAGTCTATTTGTTAGAAATTTGTAACAGAGAAACCAAGTTAATTTTAAGTTACAATCTTTGCTGCAACTGGAAATTTGTTTTCTCTCTTTTGCAGTTCTGCCAAAAGATCTGAAATATTAACTTTGTTTATTTTTACTCATGCTGCCAGACTAGCTGAATCTTTCCTACATTTTTTGTTTTTATTGCTTATTTTTCTAGATCATTACCCAAATACGTTCTGGACAATTTATGAAGAGCACACAAGTAGTACATTTACAATACAACTAAAGATAAATTTTGACCACACGGTTTTTATATTTATTCATGGCTTGCAGTTTCACAAAATGTTTGCAAACCCACTGATGCAATGTCACCCAAAGTCAAGACTTTTTTGTAAACAGCTTGATTACATAATTTTCTTCCTTTTCCGCTTATATTACAAATAATGCATTTCAATTTATAACAATCGTGAATCACAACTAATATTAAGTGTTCCATGCTGACAGACTTTTAAAAGGTATCCAGCACTGCAATTAATAATTTAGAATGTTTTCCAAAATCTATTGTCGTTAGATGTACTGAACTAGTGGAACCAGATACACAGTGTACTGAGTTATAGATACCTTAAACCATCAGCCACTTGTAGAGCTATCCGATGTTGAAGTTTTTGATTAAGTTGTTCTTTCTCATGGTTAAGACAGAGATCTAGGGACCCTTTGGGTGCCAATTCCAATACCAACATCCGAGGCCGAAAGGTAGCCGCAAGTAATAAAATTAGACTTGGATGAAGCAACTGAGAAAGAACTGCAAGTTCCTGGATATTATGTAAGTGAAAAAGCATGTTAGTTACTAATAGATAAAAATGAGATTTGAGCTTCTGGTATAAATATCAAAATTTGAACCCAATTGATTGAACCCAAATCACGTCAGGTTTGAAAGTGTTTGTTATCAATTACCAACATGTCAAAAATGTGCAAGCTTCATACAGTTAACATAAGAAAATGCTATATCCAATAGATTAAAGTATTAATATTTGTAATAAATATCAATAGTTTGTAACTGCCAATATGGTACGCATTGCTGATAAAATAATGTCCCCTTGAAATATTTGTTTTGTGAACACAGTCACAGGACAGAATATTGTGAAAAATGTATTTATATTTTCATGTTATTAGCAGAGCTATGTTTACATAAATTCAAATTTACCAGATTAGGATTCTAAACTCAACCAAAAACAAAAAGGTATAAAATGTCTTCTAATACTCGCACAAAACACTCACTTCTTCAGAGAATCTGAACATATAAATAAAGTGATGCTGCTGTATTATGAATGTTCTGAAACTGTAACATTCATATTTTAGTTTTGTCTTAAATGTCAAACATATGAAACTCTGCTTACTTTAGTAACCTATCGCCAATTGCAATCCAAAGGTAAAGAATGAAGGCCCTGAGTTTGCAAAAACTAACATATTCCTTTACTTATTGAAGGATCTGATTATAAATCTATTCCATCCATTCATGAAATCCTGCTTTGAAATAGCATGTCTCCCTCTATAGGCCATCTGGGATACAAGCTGCAGTCTCTCTTTAATCAGACTGATGTATTCAAATACTTCAGAGTCCTTGCCAGGAAATCGAATTAGAACAGTAAATGTAATGTCATATCACACATATAGAGCAGCATTGAAGCAGAAAGGTACAGTATATGGGGAAAGTTAAATTAAAAGAGGGAGAAGAGGTATAAAATAGATCAAACAAAAATAATAGATCCTTATACTTTACCAATAATTAAACAAAGGGATGAAATTCCCTATTTGTAATAGTTAATTAACAAATACAGGCAGATTATGTGGCTATAATTCATGCTAATCACAGTTAAAGGGATATAACTTTCTTTTTAATGTTTTAATAGTCAAGAGGTTTTTAGTTACAGGCCAGAAGTAATTTCTCCACATGAAGTTGAACATTTCTGATACAATTATTGTGTCTAGTTATAAAGAATTTAAGGCCAAATATGCAAACATCTTAAGATACGGATCACATATGGCCACATGCTGTATTAAACATCTTTACTCTCAATGTTTAATCATCAATAATATATGACCATATCTTTAAAAGATATATCATTATTTATCCATAATACCGTAAACCCTATCATTTTGAGAAAGTGCATTTCTAATCAGTGTTCTAACGAAGTTCCGCTGGGATTTCCATAGGGATAGAAGAACCTTATGGGATAAATGTTGGGAGTTTTCCGGGTCCAGGAAAATCAGTATGTTCGAGATGTTGTGTAAATAATTAATGGGCCTACCAAACAGAAAAGATTGTCTCCAGAAGTCAAAGCATACATATTTGGAAATAATCTATTTTCATAATTTTAACTGTAAAGTACTGTACCGGCATAGTATTTCACTGTGACAGTTCAAAACATGTTGTCGCTATATACTTGTCTCAAAATGTAGTCACATCTGACACCACCGTTAAATATTTTAAACATGCTGCTATTACATACTTGTCTCAAAAGACGATGTAGAAACATCTGTGAAACGTGCTTGTTAAATATTTTAACAGCCACTTCTTTGTGTCTGTAAGTTGCATGATACACAGATCCAAATCCTCCATCACCTTTAAAAGAAAATAAGAATGCAGAAGTTGGCATTTCACCATGGAAGCTAGAAAACTTTCCAGATCAAAGTGTTAAGGGAATTTAATAATCAAATTATTACAAATTCCCAAATAGGCAGGCATTTGCAAAGATAATTGATTTAGAGGTCACTGGCTTCGTGATCAGATACTCTTTTCAAATAAAATGTAATGGTTGGATCAGCCTATGGTAAAGCAGTTAAAGTGTCAGAGGTTAGATAATTTGCTGTGCAAACATTTTCAACAAGAACATAACATGAATGTATCCTTTATTAAATGCAGCTTTTATCTTCATTACAATTCACAACAGTTTACAATTCAATGAATATGATGGCAAAAATGTACATCTTACCCAACAGAAAATCAGATGACTGTTCAAGTTCAAGTTGGTTAACATCCAGTATAATATTCTGGGGTAAATCAACTAGCACAAGATCTGGGGCAATTTGAGAAATTGAAATTTTCTGGCTTCTATCACATGGACAAGTCAAAAAATCATCTGCAGAAAATAAAACAGTTGGTTTGAATATGTTTAAAGATGACAGCTTGCTGTTATAAATCACATTCTTCGTCATCTTCATTGACTCATGTTAGGGTATGATTCAAAATAGAAATCAAGTTGATTTGTAGGAAAACACATCTACAAATTAATCAGTAGTTTTGTTTTCATTTAAACAATCGATATTTAATGTCCATTTAACTGTACTATAATTTAATAAAAGCCAACTGAAATCTTCAGATCAAATCCACTTCTAAGTAGTTTACACCTTTATGGGCTTGTCCCACTTAGATGATTTTTCAGTGGACTGCTGGCGACTGTCAGGAGTGGAACACACACGCACACACAAATGCATCGCTTCCTTCACCAGCCCGTTATGCAGGTGGGGGACAGGGCAAGCGGGGGGAGCGCTGTTTAAAAAATTCACACGGTGCAAAGCCAAGGTGAAACAGACACACACCGCGATGAACAGGAAGGTTGGCGTTGTAAAAAGACAGCTAAAGCAGTCCTTTAAAAGAGGGGAGGAGAGGGGTGGGGGGAGAGGGGGGAGAAGGAGTGGAAACAGCTTTTAAGAAGCCAGAGATTCATGGCTGTGAAGCTCGGCGGACATTTAACATTACCAGTCGGTTATCCTTGGTGATGAAAACTACTGCTTCCCTTTTTTCCCCCCAATGAGCCAATGAAATTCACCGGTCAGCACCAGCTACAACCTACAACAACCTCCGAGAACCTTCGACCTCCTGGCAACCCACTAGGTCCTCTTGGTGACCCACCTACGGCTCGAGAATTCTCGCTACTCTCCATGGCGGCTTAATTCTAGTCACCACTAATTTTTCAACATGTTGAAAAATTCACGGCGACCATAATGAGGCCGCAACTAGTTCCCAGAATGCGGGAACTCCTCTCGATCATGAAGGCGACTCCCCGGCAGCCACCCGCGAACATGTGGCGACCATGTGGCGATTGCACAGACTCCTGCAGTCGCATAAAATGTCGCCTAAGTGGGACTGGCCCATTAATTTACTTGAATTGATCAAGTGTGCATAAATATTAAAGTGGAGAATTCAGAAGAAGTCTTCAAAGATCAATAGAAATGGCAGTAGATAGGGATTTAATCTGAATAGAGGGGGAGTGGGGGGTTCAACAAATTGGAAAAATACGTATAAAATTAAATGGAAGGAGAGCAGAGGAGAGGTTACAAAAGTCTCCAGAATAAGAAATAGGTTCAAAGGTTCTTTATTAGTCATATACACCAATTGGTGTAGTGAAATGCGGATTGCCATTGCAGCACAAAATAAAAATAAAAGAATGCAACATAACAATAATAAAGAAATTTAAACATAATAAACATCCCCCCACAATGGTTCCCATTATGAGAGAAGGCACAAAGTCCAGTCCCCATCCCCATGTCCATGTCCACCCATAGTTGGGCCTATTAAGGCCTCCGCAGTCGCCTTTACGGAGGCCCGATGTTCCAGGCCCTTCTCACCGGATGATGGTGCTCCGGCATCGGGAGAATCCTCACAGTCACATGGGAAACCAGGAACGGCCGCTTCCTTACCGGAGACCGCGACAGGCCGCGCTGGATGGAGCTCCACTACCGGCGATCTCGGCGAGAGATCCCAGGCTCCCGATGTTAAAGTTCAGCGCTGCCGCCCGCGGCTGGCTGCTCCACAGACCGCAGCTCCGCGATGTTTCATCGGTGGTCCCAGCATACGTTTCATCGGCGGTCCCTGGAGTTCCAGCGCGGCGACCAGGGGGCTGTTCTGCCGCTGGAGCCAAGGTTCTGGCCAGTCCCCTCAGGAAACGCCGTTCCAGGCCCGCTGGTAGGCCGCGAGGACGGGTCGAAGGTGCTGCCCGGAGAAAAGCCGCCTCTCCGACCAGGTAGGGACCCTGAAAAGCAGTTTCACCCTCCCTCCCCCGCCCACCCCCCACCCCCCACATAAAAAAGACTAGAGCTCCAAAAACAAAACACTCAACTCACTAAAAATAAAAAAAAGAGGTGAAAAAATGGACAGCTGCAGGCTGGGCAGCCATACCCATACAGGACGGCGCCCTGAATCTGGACAGAAAGTTTACAAACTGATAAGAGTGTAATGTCAGGCATCAAGGGAACTGATTTGAATAGAAGGGTGGTGAATACAGAACTTACGGTATTATATCTAAAAGCATGTTTTATACGAAACAAGGGTGGATGAGTTATAGCACAGTTAGAAATTAGCATGCACAATGTTATGGACATCACAGAGACATGGCTGAAAGAGGACCAGAGCTAGGAGCTGAACATCCAAGGATACACATCCTATTGAAAAGTCAGTATCAGAGGCTGGTTAATTTGCTGAGCAAACATTTTCAGCAAGATCATAATATTAATGCATCCTTTGTAGGCCTCAATGTAGACATGTATCTGAACACTGGAAATGGCTCGATTGTAATCATGTGTTGTCTTTCCACTGACTGGTTAGCACATAACAAAAGATTTTCACTGTACACGAGACAATAAACTAAACAGGCAGAGGGGGGTGGCAGATCAGACTCCAAGGGGCGAATGGCCTATTTCGTCTCTGATGTCTTATGGCCTGATGGTTTAATTCAGAATATTCATTTGGGATCTGCAATTAGCACATCAGTTTTGGCTTCCATACTGTTACCAAATGCTACAAAGATTATGGATAGGTAGATGCATGGAAACATTTCATAATGTGACTACCAAGTCTCTTTGCACCTCTGATTTCTGGATTCTCTCCCCATTTGGAAAGAAATCTACACCTTTATTCCCACTACCAAAATGCATAACTCCACATTTTGCTACCTATATTCCATCTGCCACTTCTCTGCCCACTCTTCCAACCTATCCAAATCCTTCTGCAGAGTCTCTGCTTACTCTACACTATCTGCCACCACCTATTTTCCTATCATCCTCAAACTTGGTCCCTAGGCCTTGAATTCCCTTATCCAAATCCAAGTGGTGGCTAAAATGTTGAATGAATAACGGTTTAGGATTTAATTTCTGCCTGGACACCTGACGGGGAATCAATAGAATCAGTCATATTAAAATAGAGTGAAGGGCAAAAGGGCTGCTCTGAAATTCACAGATTATTGACCATGACAATTGTGGGCAAAATGTCAACCTTTCCTTGAACTCTGCCTTGAGCAGCAACAAGACGTCAAGGCAATTGTATTGTATTGTATACATAAATCCCTTATACTGTTCAAATCCAAGACAGCCGTTTTGCTGCATATCAATTTTCAAAGTAACTTTTAAGTAGTTCTCTATAATACAATTGCTTCTACATGAAGAAACAAACCAGGAATGCTGTGGAAGGTAATGGAAAAATCAATTGGAGCAGTTTCTCATAAATATCTCAACTCTATGAGGGGCATGAGCATAGTCTGTATTGTTCCATCCACGCCATAGGTCAGGTCAGCAAGTTCTATCAAATCCATTTGAAAAAGATAGGTCTCACCCCGAAATGTCGCCTATTCCTTCTCTCCATTGATGCTGCCTCTCCCGCTGAGTTTCTCCAGCATTTTATGTCTACTTTTGAAACCTATCGATGTCCTCCTCATTGTTCACACCCAAATTGTATCACCTGCACCCTTTTCAGATTTTCCCATCCACAAATTAAATTCCTAAAAATATCAGAAAGTGGTCCTATTGCTGACCACTAGAGGGCACCAATGATTCACAACAGCTGTTTTCTGTGCAGAGCCAATTTCTTCATGAGTTGCTACTGCCCAATTTATTTGCTGACAAGTCTATCATCCAACTTCATCAAACATCGTTTAGAAACCCATTTAACAGAGAGAGAAAAAAATAACCTGACAAAGATGTCATATTTGTTTAAGAAAGAACTGCAGATGCTGAAAAAATCAAGGATAGACAAAAATGCTGGAGAAACTCAGCGGGTGAGGCAGCATCTATGCAGCAAAGGAATAGGTGACGTTTCGGGTCGAGACCCTTCTTCAGACTGATCAGTTTAAGCAGATAAGTTTAGAGGGCTATGGGCCAAATATAGGTAAGTGGGACTATTGTCAATGGTTGCAACTATATTGGGCAGGTTGTTCTGATCCAGGCATGTGCCGTGTGTAATTACTCAAGGTAGGCAGCTCGCTGGCTTCACTCATGTCAGTTGCTTCCCGCAAATATTTAAATTCCCACAACCGAGTAACCTCAATTGGTCCCTTGAACGCGCGGTCGGAATTTAAGGATTTGCGGGAAGCCGGCCGGCGAGCGGCAGGAGAGCGGTGTTCAGACGGAGAGCACTGCCAGAGGTGAGCGGGGACCAGCAGAAGGGGCTGAAATGGCAGCCGGTTGTGCTGTCTGGTCCCGGCGGCTGCTCGCAGTCACCCGAGCTGCTTCCTTCCTCGGAAGTGGCGGCCAGTTCTGCTGTCCGTGCCCGGAACGCAGCGCAGCCACCCAAGCTAATTCACTCCACGGCCACAAGGCAGTGGCTCCATGCCCGGAGCGTCGCAAGTGGGTTACTGGCCCCGATCCCCTACTTCACAACGCTCCTGCCTTCCCCGCAACTTTACCCCGGGCGAGACTCCTCAAACACTGTGAAAGGAGCTCTTCCCCCCACCCACCCCGGGAAATACAGTATTTAAAAACATAAAGTACCAAGAAATGTACTTACCACGGTATTGGTACACAAACTCCATCTTCTCTCTTTGCTTCCTAACATACACTTCAGATAATGGCAATCCATATTTGAAAACCTGCCAAGAAACTTGCGCTGCGCATGCGCAGTACAGGAAAGGCAGAATTTCAGCTGCCTTCGGCTCCGCTTGAAATTGACGGCTTCAAGCAGCGCGGACAGCACGTGGGCTGCACATGTTACGTGCTGCGGAGAATTATGCCTACCAAAGAGATCGATCTCTTAGATAGGCATAATTCTCCTATTTATATTTAATGATTACCATGTCATAATTTTAGTCAGGGTAGGTAGTGCCTACCTTGCCTACCCTGACGGCACGTGCCTGTTCTGATCCTTCCAGTTGCCTAAACTCATTGCCCATGGAGCCTGCCCACAATAATCTGTTCAAAGTGGAGAGCCCAGCAAAGTAACACACTGTATTCAAGAGTGGATCTGGAAAAGAAATAGAAATTACTTTGCCTCGGGTGCAAATCCTGAACCTCTGCCCCAAAAGCAAACGTGGCCTGCTGATAGAGATGTAGGGGGCTGGAGATGCTGGAATCTTTGGAAAAAAACAAAGTGCTGGAGGAAATCAGCAGGTCAGGCAGCATAAAATCATGGAGAGGTCATAGAGTGATACAATGTAGAAACAGACATTTCAGCCCAACTTGCCCACACCGGCCGGCATGTCTCAGCTACACTAGTCCTACCTGCCCATGTTGGGGCCATATCCATCCAAACCTGTCCTATCCATGTACCTGCCTAACTGTTTCTTAAATGTTGGGATCGTTCCTGCCTCAACTACCTCCACTGGCAGCTTGCTCCCTACACCCCGCGCTCTACAACACTCCCCAGAGGCCTACCATTCACTGTGTCATCCTGCCCATGTAAGACTTCCCAAAATGCAACACCTCACATTTCTCTGTATTAAATTCCATCAACCGTTCCTCAGCCCACCTGGCCAATCAATCAAGATCCTGCTGCAATTTTTCATTATCAGCTTCACTATCTGCAAAACCACGCACTTTTGTATCATCTGCAAACTTACTGATCTTGCCGTGTATGTTCTCATCCAATTCATTGATGTAGATGACAAGCAGTAGCAGACCCCGAGGCACACCATTAGTCACGGGCCTCCAGTCCGAGAAGCAACCTTCCACCATCACCCTTTGCTTCCTTCCATGAAGCCAATTTTATATCCATCTCTCCTTGGATCCCATGCGATCTAAATTACCAGAGCATCGTACCATATGGATCCTTGTCGGAAGTTTTGCTGGAGTCCATATATACACCTACAGCTCTGCCCTCATCGACATTTTTGGTCACGTCTTCAAAAAACTGAATCAGATTTGTGAGAAACGACCTCCCATGTACAACCTATGCTGACTATCCCTATCAGCCCTTGTTTGATACAATACGATAGAACTTTATTTATCCCAGGAGGGAAATTGATCTGCCCACAATCGTAAGACACAAAATACATGAAATTAAAGTGACGAGTGGAAAGGATGGAGAATGTGGTGGGGGGGGGGGGGGGAGTCAGTCAACCCCATGACAGAGGGGGTAGGAGTTGTACAGTTTGATAGCCACAGGGAAAAAGGATCTCCTCTGGCGTTCTGTACTGCATCTTGGTGGAGCCAGTCTGTTGCCGAAGGTACTCCTCAGGTTGACCTGTGTCTTGGAGGGGGTGAGCTGTATTGTCCAATATTTGATGAGTATCCTCCCCTCCAGAACCACCTACAATAAGGACAGAGCTAGCCTTCCTGATGAGCTGTTTAATCCTGTTGGCATCCGCAGCCTTCATCCTGCTACCCCAGCACATGACTGCGAAGAAGATAGCACTGGCCACCACCAATTGGTAGAACATCTGCAGCATCTTACTGCAGACGTTGAAGGAGCGGAGCCTTCTCAAAAAATACAGCCGGCTCTGTCCCTTCCTGTATAGAGCCTCAGCATTCCTGGGCCAGTCCAGTTTGCAGTCTAGGTAAACTCCAATGTACTTGTACTGCTTGGTAAATTGCACATCCACACCGTTGATGGAGACAGGGGACAGGGGTGTTCCTCTCCTCTTGAAGTCCACTACTAACTCCTTAATCTTGTCGGTGTTGAGCTGCAGGTAATTCAGCCCACACCACTCACCAACGAAACCTCTGTATTCCACTTCCTCCCCCCCACTACTGCAGCCCACAATTGCAGAGCCATCAGAGAACTTTTGCAGGTGGGAGAAGTCCGAGTTATATCTGGTCCGCGGTGTAGATTGTGAACCGGAAGGGAGAGAAGACCATTCCCTGTGGGGGCCCTCTGTTACTCACTCCATGTCCCGAGACACGGTTCTGTAGCCTGACATACTGTGGTCATCCAGTCAGGTAGTTGGTGGATTGAGCATCCACCCACAATTTTGTCAGTTTGCTCCATAGTAGTGCAGCATCTGTGTTAAAAGCACTGGATAAGTAAAAAAACATGACTCTCTCAGTGCTTCCCAGCTTTTCCACGTGAGGATAGGAATAATGGAGCAGGTGGATGATGGTGTCTTCGACCCCCATCTTTGTTTGGTAAGCGAACCGCAGGGGATCCAGGCAGTGTTTAACCAGGGGGCGCAGGTGAGTGAACACCAGCCTCTTCAGGGACTTCATAATTACTTCATGATGCTCCTCTTTGGTACAGGAACCAGGCAGGATCTCTTCCATCTGGGTCTGAAGAAGGGTTTCGGCCCGAAACGTTGCCTATTTCCTTCGCTCCATAGATGCTGCTGCACCCGCTGAGTTTCTCCAGCATTTTTGTGTACCTAGGATCTCTTCCATATCCTTGGAACCCTCTCCAGCCTCAGTGTAGAAGAAACATTCAAAATCTTAATTTACTTGATCGGAATTAAATATGGTAACGAAAGGGTAAGCGAATGTGGCAATTGGCATCTCTTGTTGACCAGCTGCAGAAGAAGATCGTGGGAAGATCATGGGAATCTGGCAAAACAAGTTTCATGTAATGTCGGTAACTATTGTGATCAAGAAACACAACACCAATAGCTGGGTAGACCACCCGTGCCCCCTACCGCTAGTAGTGCAGAAACAGTAAATGGGGGCTTATGATTGGCTCGGGGAGAGGGCAGTGGTGCAGTCTGTTGAAAGATGAGATAGAATAATGTCAAGATGCCCTTGTATTATTAATGACTTGGATTAACCATCTGTTGTTGGATAAGAGTAACATAAACAAAAAGTATATTATGATTAATAACATAATTAATACCCATGTAGTGGATAGTAATAACAGGAAAACAAATAACTAAGGACGAAGTATATTTTCGTATAGTTGTATCGAACAAAAAAAATCTGTTTACTGCACTGTGTAACTGTTGGCTAATTCTGTTGCAAAGACAGAGAACTGGTGAGCAGTTAGCTGCCGCCATCTCTCCATGATATCATGCAATAAAGCCTCTTGAAGCGAAACTCAAAGTCTCCGTTTTACCTTTAATTTTCCTCTGTCAATTTCCTCGACACACAGGCTCAGATTGAAGATCTGGAGTACTCGACACAACTGGCCGGCACTCGCCTTGAGTACCCTCGAGCTGACACCATCGGGACCCATGGTTTTGCCTGGGCAGAGTCTGCTCAGCTCTTTCCTCACCTGCTCAGCCTTGATGGTCAGGTGCAACAAAGAAAGGTCAGAGGAAGTGGACCAGGGGAATTGAGGGGGAGAATCTGTCGGGGAGCAGGGGAGTGGGTGGGCAGAGGCCCCACCATCAAATCTATTAAAAAACAGATTTAGCTTGTTGGCCAAGCCCTGATTGCTTTCCCTCCCCAGGCCACTGGTCATCTTGTAGCCTGTAATGCTCTTCATACTGCTCCACACATCCCTTATGTTGTTCTGCTGAAGTTTCAGCTCCAGCTTCCTCCTGTAGTCGTCCTTGCCTTGTCTTAATCTCGCCTTCAGATCTTCCTGCACCCATTTCACCTCCTTCCTGTCACCATTCCTGAAGGCCCTCCTCTTCTGAGAAGGGCGTTTATGTCACTTGTGACCCAGGGCTTGTTGTTACGGAAACAGTATACAGTCTCCTCAGGGACAACATTATCCACATAGAACTTTATGTAATTGGTAACACAGTCCGCTAGTCCATCAATGTCCTCTCCATGGGGACTGCAGAGTGTGTCCCAGCCTGTGACTTCAAAACAGCCCTGTAAAGTGTCACATGCCTCCTGTGACCACCTCCTCACTGACCTTGTGGTTACAGGCAGCCTCTGGAGCATTGGCCTACACCTGGTTAGGAGGTGAGCCAGGTTGTGGTCAGATCTTCCCAGTGGCAGAAGGGCTATGGAGCTGTACCGCTTTAAGATTGGCATACAGCAGGCCCAATGTTTTCATATCCCCGGTGGGACAGTCAACAAACTGAGTGAAAGTGGGTAGGGTAGTGTCCAAAGTCACGTTGTTGAAATCCCCTGATAGTGATTAAAGCACTCAGGTGCTGTTTCTGAGGTCTCGCGGTGACTGTGTGGATGACTTCACTCACGCGCAGCAGGTTGGCAGACGGAGGAATGTAAACAGCCACCACAATGGTGTCTAAATGCCTGTATATCCTATCCATCAGAATAATCTCTAATAACTTTCCAACTACAGATGTTAAACTCACTGGCCTATAGTTCCCAGCATTTTCCCTGCACCCCCTTCGTGAATAGAGGTACTATATTTGCCAGCCGTCAGTCTTCCAGCACCTCTCCTGTAATTAAAGATGACTCGTAAGTTTCAACCAGAGCTCCCACAATTTCCTTTCGGGTTTCCCACAATGTCCTCAGATATAACTGATCAGGCCCTGGAGATGTGTCTACATTCATACACAGAGGCAATCATCTATGATCTATGGAGGGAATTGGACAAACGATGTTTCAGGGCATAACCCTTTATCAGTCTGCAGAAACGTCTCAACCCAAAACAATGTTTGTCCATTTACATCCACAGATGCTGCCTGATCTGCTGAGTTCACCCAGTACTTGTTTTTTTAATAGCTTGTCACTGTCAGAATCCATAGAGCTAATTTTAAATGTCCTCGATGCACAAAGTTCAGAGTAGATTAGATGCGCAGGAGAGAGCATCTCTCCTCTCTCCTCTAAAGGATGCAACATATGTGACATTAGAGCTAGTGAGGATAGAAACAAGTATGTGTAGGAAGGAACTGCAGATGCTGGTTTAAACCAAAGATAGACACAAAATGATCGAGTAACTCAGCGGGTCAAGGGCTTCCACCAAACATCACCTATTCCTTTTTTCCCCAGAGATACTGTCTGACCCGCTGAGTTACTCTCGCTTTTTTGTATCTATATTCAGGATGGAAACAAAGCAGATATTGTCCCAAAATATTCTGCTGCCTGAGCTCATTACACATAGAGCCTGCCCACAATATTCTGTTCAAAGAAGAGATGTGATAAATGATTAGAAAAATATATAGATTGAGGATTGAAAACAAAGATTACCATAAGGAATTACATAGTACATACAGCATTGAGATAAATTGTTCCACCCAATGTGTATGCAGTATTGAAGTTTCTTCCAATCCTTCTTCATCTGACTCCTAACATAAGGAGGACTTTTACTGCTCAGCTGCAGCTGATGGTCCAGTGCTGGACATTGAACCAGTGGTTGTTCATCAGCACTAGTCCTGGTTATTGACAGGTCCTCACCCAATCTGTTGATGTAGTTATTTAAGCTACATATCCAAAAGTTTTTTCAATCAACAAAAAACTTACTGATCAAGGATGTCATAGGTATACGATCTATATAATGAATTCAAATTAACTCTGATCGAAATTGTTGAAGTGATTCCAATACTCATAATGACTGCACCCGAACAAAATATTAAATGGTCCAAGGCCATTCATTTTACTCTTTGTTTGGGCTATTATTTCAGATTAAGTTCACTCAGCAGGCTACAGAGACACTTGTCATGAAAAAGTTATAGCAATAATGAAAATATATGACCATCTTAATGTTTGGCACTAAATTTGATCTCGCCTTAACTATTTGAAAAAACGAATCTCCCCTTAGAAAAAGAACAACTTTATATGTTTTTTTGATTTAAATCTAAAGATTTTTTAACAACCTGCATGGAGCCAAGATAAGCTTTCACATTAATATGAAATCAAAACCAAAAGGTATAAAATTGCAAGCATTCAGAAGATACATAACAACTTAAATAATTATTTTACTGTAGTTTTTTTTCTGAGAAGTTAAAACTGACTTGTAATATTCTTTTCACCCCATCTTCAAATGACCCCTTCTCCCACCACCATGCAGAGCATCTTAATTACACACTGAGATAGAGATCCAATCACATCTTCAGTTCTCACTCAGTCAGTTCATTAAAAATTCTTGCCAGTGCTGGGTTCCCTAAAAGGAAAGGTCACCTACCAAGATACAGACAGGAATATTATGCTCCCACCAATGTGGTGAGAAATCAGTAAGGGATCCAATTTGCCAGCAGGAAAGAGACATTTTACAAATGGAAACAACGCTGTAAATCATTCCCAGAACTGTCGAAATTTGGCTACTATTACAAATATCACTGAACAGTTTGCCTCATCATAATGGTGTAGAAAATCAGCTTGGTTAAGATGAACATCAGTATCACAGTTATTTTGCAAATTGCTGTAACTTTAAATGAGCATAACTTCTCTACCTTTCAATTCCATCCCTCCAGAATTCATTATGGCTTATTGATCTTGTGTTTTAGATATGTGCAATCCCACAATTAATTGCTATCCAAATATGGCATTTATTTCCCAACTGACACGTGACTGAGCAACAAACCAGGTCTAATGAAATGATAACCAACTGAAAGCAAATTTGAATGTACAGCAGCAGTAAAGAAGAAAAATAAATTGGATAATTATTGTAATGTAGAATCTTCACGTCTTTCTGATTTTCAATGTGATTCGTAACAGGTAGAATTCAATGCACAGAAACTATTATTAATGCACTATAAAATGTATTTCTGCATTAAGCAACAAAGAAATGTCATCATTGATGGTAGACAAAAATGCTGGAGAAACTCAGCGGGTGAGGCAGCATCTATGGAGCGAAGGAATAGGCGACGTTTCGGGTCGAGACCCTTCTTCAGACTGAAGATCTGAACATTATTGATGGCATCATTAGAGTAGATTGAAATCATCAAAACAGAATGGTAAAGGTAATACAATTATTCCTGAATTAAATATTACAAAATGCTCTGAAGAGTTGGCCTCGGCATATTGGCGCAGAGAACCAGCACAAAGATGGTCAAAGGTAGAAAAAAGTGCTGGAGAAACTCAGTGGGTGCAGCAGCATCTATGGAGGGAAGGAAATAGGCAACATTTCGGGCCAAAACCCTTCTTCAGACTGTTGTTGGGGGGGGGGCTGGGAGAAGAAAGGAATAAGGAAGAGGAGGAGCCCAAGGGCTGAGGGAGAGCTGAGAAGGGGAGGAGACAGCGAGGACTACCGGAAATTGGAGAATTTCCAAACAATATCAGTTATTTCCCAAAAAGCTAGAAAAATACTATGATTAGAATGTTTGTGCCAAAACACATAACTTTAATATAAAAGTCTGATTTATCATTTCAAACTGATGAAAAGCAGTTACTACAACCTAGAAAAGAACTTCACAAAGTTATCACCAAGTACAAAGCAGGTTCAGAATGGAAAGATCTACAATTGATCTACTTATCATAATTCAAATGTTTCATAGAAATAAATACCTTTTGCTGCAACATCTAGTAAGTCATCCAATAGGATCTGCTGGCATTCTTGACCATTTTCAAAACTGTACATGGCATATTTCTTCAATAGACTCCCACCATCACCATTTATATCCGTTTCCAGAAGTCCCGGAAACCACTCTTCTAACAGGGAATCAGTGTGATCCACAATTTGGCCCAACAGAATGTACCCTGATCGTTTTAAATGCAAGAAACACAAAGTAACATTTCTGATTGTAAGCAATTAGACATTTGATGCATGCTAAACATAATTTTACCCTGTTAGGCTGTGGGCCAAGGAGCTTTTTTGTTCAAGTTCGTGACCTAACTCAAGGAACTACCTGAATTTTTTATATATTGTGTAAAAATATTATATAAATCATACCTGAAACTCATCAAGACCAAAACCTGCACACTTTTTTGAAATATGAGTAAAACTTCCAATTTTCCGAGCAGTAATTGTCCAATCAAAGCATGTTTGATGTTGAAGTCGGCGCAAATTGACCAATCCCGCGCTTTGTTTTAAGGTCGCTAGGCAGCGAGGACCCTGGGATCATGGCTGCCTTCTAATTACATCAGAACAATAACAAGGTTTCTAAGGAATAAAGGTAATGCTAACCTTGCTGATAATTTTGAACTGATAAATAAAAATAATAAATAACAAATGTAGAGCTAGGGTTAGGATTTGGAGTAGGGTCAGGGTTAGGGTCAGTCGGTCGGTCGGGCTTGTCGGTAGGCCGGTGAGTGCTGCGAGGGGTCGGTTGGGCTGTCGGTAGGCCGGTGAGTGCTGCAAGGAGTCGGTCGGGCTGTCGGTAGGCCGGTGGATGCTGCGAGGGGTCGGTCGGGCTGTCGGTAGGCCGGTGAGTGCTGAGAAGGGGTCGGTCGGGCTGTCGGTAGACCGGTGAGTGCTGAGAAGG
>NW_022630267.1:0-28976 GCF_010909765.2 Amblyraja radiata
CACAGACTCCCAATGTATCTCCCTGTGTGTGTGTGTGTGTGTGTGTGTGTGTGTGTGTGTGTGTGTGTGTGTGTGTGTGTGTGTGTGTGTGTGTGTGTGTGTGTGTGTGTGTGTTTGTGTGTGTGTGTGTGTGTGTGTGTGTGTGTGTGTGTGTGTGTGTGTGTGTGTGTGTGTGTGTGTCCCTGTGGGTTGTGTGTCTTCCTTTGTATATGTGTCTCCCTGTGTGTGTGTGTGGCTGAGTTGGATGATCAGCCATGATCATATTGAATGGCGGTGCAGGTTCGAAGGGCCGAATGGCCTACTCCTGCACCTATTTTCTGTGTTTCTATCTGCCCGCATTTCTCTCTCGGTACTGTACAGAGGTGTCCACTGCCACTGATGGGCCAGAGAGTTTGTTTACACTCAAAGCCGCAACCATCAGTGCCGGCTGCAAACTGACCTCTGCTGTCTACCACAGCCTCACACCCGACCCGGTTCAGTATTGACTTCGGCTGCTGCCCTTGTGGAGTTTGCAATTTATCTTTGTGAGAAGATGCGTTTCTCCCAGATGTTCCTGTTCCGTCAAACATCTCAAATACCTGCTGATTGGTAGATAGAAACATAGAAAATAGGTTCACGAGTAGGCCATTCGGCCATTCGAGCCTGCACCACTATTCAATATGATCATCTAACTCAGTATCCTGTACCTGCCTTCTCTCCGTACCCCCTGATCCCGCTAGCCACAAGGGCCACATCTAACCCCCTCATAAATATAGTCAATGAATTGTGGCCTCAACTACCTTCTGTGGCAGAGAATTCCATAGATTCACCACTCTCTGTGTGAAAAATGTTTTTCTCATCTCAGTCCTAAAAGACTTCCTCCTTATCCTTAAACTGTGACCCCTTGTTCTGGACGTCCCCAGCATTGGGAACAATCTTCCTCCATCCAGCCTGTCCAACCCCTTAAGAATTTTGTAAGTTTCTATAAGATCCCCCCTCAATCTTCTAAATTCTAGCGAGTACAAGCCGAGTCTATCCAGTCTCTCTTCATATGAAAGTCCTGACATCCCAGGAATCAGTCTGGTATTCTGGATCAGATGGCACGCCATCTGTCAGCTTAGATGGATGAGAAGGATCCCAAAGTACACAGTATCAAAAACGTGAAGTTCCTCTCAGTAAAGACGGGAAAATATAATCTGCTCTGCATTTCCCGACATCACCCTCTTCCGACCGAATTTCCACCAACGAGGTGATGAGCGTGTGAAGAGAGTAAACATATGATCCATGAAAGGCGCGGCGTTTTGCCGGCACTAACAAAGTTGGATGATGCAACATCTCTTTCATTTTTTTGAAACTTCATATCTCTCTGCTACACATATATATATTTCTGCTTGTTGTTTTATCAAACATGGTCTTTGGTAAAAATTACGATCGCAATTTCCTAATTTGATGGAGCAAACTTCTATTAATAAATCACCGCTGATCATTTGCATCTTTTCACCCCAAACAGCAGCATCGCATATATATATATATTGTTATTGCACCTCTAGAGTTCCCCTTGCTGTGGACAACGTGTATCCTATAACCATATAACCATATGACAATTACAGCACGGAAACAGGCCATTTCGGCCCTTCTAGTCCGTGCCGAACACTTATTCTCACCTAATCCCATTTACCTTCACTCAGACCATACCCCCCATTCCTTTCCCATCCATATACCTATCCAATTTATTTTTAAATTATAAAACGAACCTGCCTCCACCACTTCCACTGGGAGCTCATTTCACACAGCTACCACTCTCTGAGTAAAGAAGTTCCCCCTCATGTTACCCCTAAACTTCTGTCCCTTAATTCTCAAATCATGTACTCTTGTTTGCATCTTCCCTACTCTCAATGGAAAAAGCTTAGCCACGTCAACTCTGTCTATCCCTCTCATAATTTTAAAGACCTATATCAAGTCCCCCTTAACCTTCTGCGCTCCAATGAATAAGGACTTAGCTTGTTCAACCTTTCTCTGTAACTTAGGTTCTGAAACCCAGGCAACATTCTAGTAAATCTCCTCTAGTACTCTCACTAGAACTCTCACTATTTTGTTGACATCTTTCCTAAAATTTGGCGACCAAAATTGTACACCATGTTCCAGAATTGGCCTCACCAATGCCCTGTACAATTTTAACATTACATCCCAACTTCTATACTCAATGCTACCCCTCGGCTTGTACTCGCTAGAATTTAGAAGATTGAAGGGGGATCTTATAGAAACTTACAACATTCTTAAGGGGTTGTACAGGCTAGATGCAGGAAGATTGTTCCCGATGTTGGGGAAGACCAGAACAAGGGGTCACAGTTTAAGGATAAAGGGGAAATCTTTTAGGACTGAGATGAGAAAAACATTTTTTACATAGAGAGTGGTGAATCTCATGAATTCTCTGCCACAGAATGTAGTTGAGGCCAGTTCATTGGCTATATTTAAGAGGGTGTTAGATGTGGCCCTTGTGGCTAATGGGATCAGGGGATATGGAGAGAAGGCAGGTACAGGATACTGAGTTGGATGATCAGCCATGATCATATTGAATGGCGATGCAGGCTCGAAGGGCCGAATGGCCTACTCCTGCACCTATTGTCTATGGCTCTATCTTTCTATGCTCTGATGTATAATAATAATAATAATAATAATAAACTTTATTTATAAAGCGCTTTAAATAACCGCAGTTGCCACAAAGTGCTGTACATGAGAACTCATGGGCAAAAAGTTATTACAAATCATTAAAAACCGTAAAACGAAGAACTAAAAACAGTACAAAATTAAAAGACATTAAAAGCACTAAGAACAGGAGCAATGTCTCAGCCAGTGTCGAAAGCCAGAGAATAAAAATTAGTTTTTAGGGAGGATTTGAAGATGGACAGTGAGGGGGCCAGTCTGATGTGCAACGGCAAAGTGTTCCAGAGTGCCGGAGCAGCAACAGAAAAGGCTCTATTCCCTCTGAGCTTCCGCTTAGACCGTGGTGCCTCAAGGAGCAGCTGATCAGCTGACCTGAGGCACCGGGCAGGAGCATATAGGTGGAGCAGCTCAGAGAGGTAAGGCGGGGCGAGCCCATTCAATGATTTGAAAACAAATAAAATAATTTTAAAATGAACTCGAAAGTGCACTGGGAGCCAGTGAAGGGAGGCCAAAATTGGCGTAATGTGCTCCCTCTTTCGAGTTCCGGTCATAAGGCGAGCGGCAGCATTTTGAACCAGCTGGAGACGAGCCAATGAAGCTCGTGCGACTCCAGGGTAGAGTGCGTTACAGTATTCCAGCCTAGATGTAATAAAGGCATGGATTACTGTTTCAAAATGCTGCCGCTCGAGGATGGGCTTCACCTTTGCCAGCTTCCTTAGGTGAAAGAAGCTGGACTTAACCACCGCGCCTATTTGTTTATCTAGTTTAAAATCACCGTCCATCCTAAAACCCAGGTTTAAAACTGTTGGCTTTACGGACAATGCCAGTGGACCCGAGTCAACAAAGGGAGGTTCACGGCAGCCATTGGGGCCAAACAAAATCACCTCTGTCTTTTTTTCATTAAGTCCCAGAAAGTTTAAAGCCATCCAGGACTTAATGTCCTCAAGACAAGACAGAAGTGATTTTAGAGAATAGTCGTCTTCTTTCCTGAGTGGCATATATAACTGGCTATCATCTGCGTAAAAGTGAAACGAGATGCCATGCCTTCTTAAAATTGAGCCCAGAGGAAGTAGGTATAGAGAGAAGAGAAGGGGCCCTAAAATTGAGCCCTGTGGAACCCCATATGCCAAGGGAGTGGAGGAGGATTCAAAGCCAGCAAGGCTTACACGCATGGTTCTGTCTGCCAGCATAAAGGCCAGCACACCAAAAAACTTTCTTTACCACCCTATCTACACGAGATTCCACTTTCAGCATGCACCTACTGGAAATCACTTCATCAGAATACCGATGATTTGTAGTCGACATTCTCATCAACAGACCACAATCTGTTTGAATTGGCGAAACACGTCTTCCGTAATAACCATCAGTACGGAGGCACCTCGAGACTGTGTGCGCAGCCCCCATGTCTATCCACTCTAAATTCATGACTGTGAAGGTTGACACAGTGCTAAATCCATCTTCAAGTTCGCCGACGATACTACCCTTGTTGGACGAATTACAGATGATGGTCAGTCAGAGTGTTGAGGTGAGATCGATCGACTGGCCAAGCAGTGCCAGCACAACAACATGGTTCTCAATGTCAGTAAGACCAATGAACTGATTGTGGATGAGGAAGGATGAGGTCCCACAAATCTGTCTATATCGACAGGACAATGGTGGAGAGAGTCAAAAGCATCAAATTCCTTGGCGTGCATATGTTTGAAGATCTTTCCGGCACTTAAAATGAATGTTATGCCTCTGTCCCACTTAGGAAACCTGAACGGAAACCTCTGGAGACTTTGCGCCCCACCCATGGTTTCCATGCGGTTCCCGGTGGTTGCAGGTAGTGGAAGCAGGTGGGGAGACTGACAAAAACCTCCGGGAACATCCGGGAACCGCACGGAAACCTTCGGTGGGGCGCAAAGTCTCCAGAGGTTTCCGTTCAGGTTTCCTAAGTGGGACAAGGGCATAAGCATGCAGGTACAGCAGGCGATGAAGAAAGGAAATGGCATGTTGGCCTTCATAACAAGAGGGTGTTGAGTATAGGAGCAAAGAGGTCCTTCTGCAGTTGTACATGACCCTAGTGAGACCACACCTGGAATATTGTGTGCAGTTTTGGTCTCCCAATTTGAGGAACGACATTCTTGCTATTGAGGGAGTGCCGCGTAGATTCAACAGGATAATACCCGGGATGACGAGAATGCCATTTGTTGATAAAATGGAGCGGCTGGGCTTGAATTTAGAAAGATGAGAGGTGATCTTATTGAAACATATACGATTATAAATGCTTTGGATCTGCTAGAGGCAGGAAACATGTTCCCCATGTTGGGCGAGTCCCAAACCAGGGGTCACATTTTAAGAATAAGGAGTAAAGCATTAGAAATGAGATGATGCAAAACTTTTCAACACAGAGAGTGGTGAGTCTGTGGAATTCTCTGCCTTCTGCTTCTCTGGATGCTTTCAAGATAGAGGTAGACGGAGCTCTTAAAGACAGAGGCGAAGAAGACTGCAAAAAGTTGTGAACACTGTCCAGTGCATCACTAGTTCCTTGCCTCCCCACCATCGAATGGATTTAGAAGTGTCGGTGCCACACATTCATTTCACCGCTGCCACCGGGAAAACGATATATGAGCTTGAAAACTCTCACGTCAGGAACAGCCTATCTAATACCCGCCAGTAGTGTATTAAACTCCACAACCTCCATTAACCTCTGAAATGTATTGACTATTAATATTATTGTTGCATTATCATTGTTGTTTGTTTTTTATGATTACGTTTGTGTGCATGTGTGTATGTGGGGGGGGGGGGGTGGTGGTGGGGGGGGAGGTATGTGTATGTGTGTGTGTGTTTGGGGGGGGGGGTATGTGTGATTATGTGTATATACACACACACACACACACACACACTTTTTTTGCTTGTTTATTTCATTGTTTACAGGAGACTATGTTTACATATTCTGTTGTGCTGCTGCAAGTAAGGATTTCATTGTTCTATCTGTTACATATGTCAATTTGACTCTTGACACTTGACTCTTAAGAATACCCTTCACTGACTTCTGGTAGGGAATGAATGTATCTAACATGAGGGAATAATGAAGCATAACGGCGCCCCCTCCAGTGTATGGGGCGGAGTCGAGTATGGCTGCCCTGCCAGCAGCTGTTAGTCTTTTCAGCACCCCCCCGCCCCCCTTTTTTTTAGTTAGTTAAAAGTGTTTCTGTTGGAGTTCTTTTAGTCTTTTTATGTGGGGGGTGGGGGGAAAGGGGGGAAACTATTTTCTCAGTCCCTACCTGGTCGGAGAATCGGCTTTTCTCCGAGCAGTGTTTCCGCCCCTTCCTCGCGGCCTCCGGGCAGACTGGAGCGGCGTTTTCATTCCGGGACCGGCCAGGACTTCAGCCTCGGCGGCGGCTCAGCGCTGAGACACCATCGTGGAGCGGGCAATGCCTTACCCGGGTCGCCGTGCAGTAAGCTCCGGAGTGCTGTGACCGCCGACTCCAACGTCGCGGAGCTGCGGTCTGTGGAGCTTCAAGCTGCGGGCGGCGCTGAGCTTTAAAAACCGCGGAGCCTGGATTCTCACGACGAGGTCGTCAGGGTCGGAGCTCCGACCAGCGCGGCCCGTGGACTTTGGGAGCCGCGGTCTCCGGGGAGGAAGCGGCCGGGCTCCACACACTTCGAGCCGCTGAGAGTGGTCCCCAGACGCCAGAACTCCATCCTCCATCATCCGGCGAGACGGCCTGAAGCATCGGGCTGCCGTATCGGCGACTGCAGAGACCTCAATAGGCCCGACTATGGGTGAACAGTGGACGGGACTGAACTTTTGCTGCCTTCCCCCACAGTGGGAAACATTGTGTGTGTGTGTGTGTGTGTGGGGGGGGGGGTGTTTATGTTTACTGTTAAATTATTTGATGTTGTGTCTTATCTTTATTTGTGTGCTGCAATGGCAAGTCAAATTTCACTACACCATTTGGTGTATGTGATAATAAATGTCCTTTGTATCCTTTGTATATAGGTACGGAGACGCTGTGATACGGAACGATAACTGAACATCATAAGGTATATCCATCTATAGTCAGTGTCAAACGCCTCGCCCTCACTTGACACTAGAGATGGGGCATATAAAACAGTATAATTCGGGAACAGGTCGGCCGGCACCCAAAATACATGCCGAGTATGGCTCCTACACAAACAAGATTAATGTAGTCAGGGACACCGCTGGAACGTCTGGAATCTACAACTGCAGAAAACCTGTCCGGGTGAGGATCCACCATTATCACTCATCTTGCACAGCATATCCAAAAAATACTCAAAACCTTCCAAAAATATGTGTGCAGCTGCGTAGAAATCAAACAATAAAATATACATTGTATGCCCCTCTGGATCCCACAATTCTCTTCAAGGTGACTCCCACATCTCGTAGATATCCTGACGATCTTCGCCATCACCAGGCCACATATTCCATCATGGATAGTCTCCGTCACACACACATCTCGTCAATGGAGATAATAGAAAGGTTCAAATGAAACATGGGGTTGAGACGGATATATCAGCCATAATTGAATGGCGGTATAGACAATGGGCCGAATGGCCGAATGCTGGTTCTATAACTTATGAACATGAATTCTGAACTCATGAAAAGCCCATAAAGACGCCTAACAATGCAGGGGAAGAAGCTGTGCTCGGGTCTAATTGAGTGCGTTTTCAAGCTTTTTTACACAGAGAGTGGTAGATCTGTGGAATTCTCTGCCACAGAATGTAGTTGAGGCCAGTTCATTGGCTATATTTAAGAGGGAGTTAGACGTGGACCTTGTGGCTAAAGGGATCAGGGGGTATGGAGAGAAAGCAGGTACAGGATACCGAGTGGGATGATCAGCCATGATCATATTGAATGGCCGTGCAGGCTCGAAGGGCCGAATGGCCTACTCCTGCACCTATTTTCTATATTTCTATATTTCTAGGTTCAGGATATTGGCGATAAGATTGGATGTGATAATGGCATTGAAGGCGGAGCAATATCCGATCAATAAGCAGGAATCTTTGTTATCTAAGTGTTCGAAAGATGTTTAGTGGTCAAGGAAGTGGCGGCGTTCTCTGTCGCCCTGTTGCGACTGTCGGTAAATGCAACGGGTCAAGTTGTCTGGGAGGCTGGAGAGGCTGGGCGCCATCACCAACATCTGGAAGTACTTGCCGGTGCTGGATGTCAGAGTAATAGGAGGATAGCAATGAAGGCACGCTACCTTTGCTTTTCCTTGCATTAGGATGAAGGCCGTCTTCTTCAATTAGGTTATACTCATAATCGAGTGGAGAGTAAAGATGCATTTAATGCATTGATCCCATCCCGTGCAAGCCTTACCGCAAATCACCGACATCCCAGCAGTTGTCTCGGGACTTCATCCTTGTCCGCAATAGCCTCGGGTTATTCTTAATAACTCTGCGAAGAACGTAAGTAGACATCTTGTACCGCTCAGGATCACTTGGCCTGAACGTTGCAGACATGAACATCACGTGGGGGTCGAGCTCGCGCTTTATCCGTATATTCTGTTATGGAACCAACTATCGCGGTTTGTGATGCACCATCCCCAACACACTTGCTGACGAGGTCTGTGACAACTGAGGCTTATTCATATAGGTCAGCCGCAAAGTCCTGGCATATGGACACGTCCATCGACTCATAACTGTCTGCTATATATACCTTGCATACCTATAGAGTGCTCGTACTCAAGAGCAAACCCGTGTCCCCTCCTCACCTATCCATGCGTCGTCATCCGCACCGGGACATGCATGACACTCGCAGTGTCCTAGCAACTTGAGGACTCGCATGTCTTTGCAAAATACATGCAGAAGACATGTATGTAAGACATGTTGGTAGGTGTGGGAGAGTTGGGCCGAAGACTCTGTTTTCACAATGTATGGCTATGATTCTATGATTCTACGACTACATTTGCTGCCATCCACACCCAATATTGTAATTTACTGAACTCGCAATACTGTCCCGGCTTTACATGTATCGTTATTGTTCTAGTAGCCTCTAGCGAGTCGAAACTCATATTGATTCGAATCTAGTTGTATCACTGCGAGTCTAGCGAAACTTTGAAAATTTCTTACAGCTTGTTGAATTTCGTTTGAGCTTCGGCAGAGAAGCACCGTTTTACAGAATAAGAGAAGCGAGGCCGCACTTGTTGAACGTGTTACTGTATAGCATTCAAATTTCGACATTGAAATCAGAGTTAGAGGGAAATTACGTAAATATATAATCTTAAGTTCAGATACTTCCACTTAGATAAAAACATCATTAGTGGTTATAGATCGTGTGGTGAAATCATAGCTGTGAATATTGTTGATACGATGTTCAGATACCATGAAGTGATGTTAATGTTCTTGTTTGTGTCTTCGTGATCCCAGGGGAAGACTATCTCGAGTAGATATGAAGCCTTTCTCTGCAACGCGCTGTCAGTTGCATTCCAGCATCGAACTTTGAGCTTCTCTCTCACGTCTCTCCAGGATGAGAATTATATTCACCGATTATCCGTTTTTTCTGCTGCCTCCCATAGTCCAGGCAGAAATGATTTATTACCCGATTATAGCAGTGCTTGGAATTCTTGGTAAGTAATTGGATCTATGTTATGAATCGTCAATAAAATCATTTTTTCCTACTCCATTCTTGGCAGTTATGTGGCGTTTAGATGTCCCCAATCCATTGAAAGACGACTACAGCCGTGTTTCTGAAGGGCTGAACTCAGTAATAACTCGTTTCGGTCACCTGAAATGTACATTTTCAACAGCAACTGCTGCAGTTGTTTGAAATGATTTAATGTCTTTCATTAATTGTCTGTTTGACTGAAACTTACTGAAGTCAATGAAATATTTTGTGTTTACATTATAGTTTCCATTCATCAGCTAGACACCGCTCCTATCCGGTGACACCAGGTAACGTCTCGTCATTTACAGGTGTAACAAACCTCGCTTCCTCATCGGCTCTGTGCACACACATGTCGTGAGCCGTTCGGTTCCACAGATACACTCTGGGTTTTGAGCAAACATGACCCCGGCTGCGGTGCCGTTGGCCAGAATATCTCCACTGCTTCAGACCCAGGTGAAGGATAGAAACATAGAAACATAGAAAATAGGTGCAGGAGTAGTCCATTCGGCCCTTCGAACCTGCACCGCCATTCAATATGATCATGGCTGATCATCCAACTCAGTATTCTGTACCTGCCTTCTCTCCATACCCCCTGATCCCTTTAGCCACAAGGGCCACATCCAACTCCCTCTCAAATATAGCCAATGAACTGGCCTCAACTACCTTCTGTGGCAGAGAATTCCAGAGATTCACCACTCTCTGTGTGAAAAATGTTTTCCTCGTCTCGGTCCTAAAAGATTTTCCCCATATCCTTAAACTGTGACCCCTTGTTCTGGACTTCCCCAACATCGGGAACAATCTTCCTGCATCTAGCCTGTCCAATCCTTTAAGAATTTTGTAAGTTTCTATAAGATTCCCCCTCAATCTTCTAAATGCTAGCGAGAACAAGCCGAGTCTATCCAGTCTTTCTTCATATGAAAGTCCTGACATCCCAGGAATCAGTCTGGTGAACCTTCTCTGTACTCCCTCTATGACAAGAATGTCTTTCCTCAGATTAAGGTATTATTCATCAACATTGCAATGCCTGCCATGGGTGGATATCCACTCTTAGCAGGAACACACATAGTCTACTCAACGGGGAAGCTCAATGTTTCATTCTCTACGCATTGTTCTGTCCTTGCGCGTGAGAAGCAGTTGCCTTCTGTAGCATCTGTGACAGCAGCAACATCGCTGCCGCAGGGAATCCATTGCACCGAGTAAACGGCTGAAGGAAGGTCCCGTCTCTGTGCGACTCTGGTCAGAATCTCAGGTGCGTGTGTGGCGGTTCCGGTATCCTGACAATGTGTGTGTAAACAGCAATAGGGAAAATGTGATATTTCTACAATTTATAACTGGCGAGATGTTACCGAGAGTGATCGGACAAGAGCGGTGACTGACTGATGAATTGAAATGATGAAGTGAAAATAATTGATTTTATTGATTTACTGCGGGACGTTTCAGTCAAATAGAAAATGCTTAACATAACTGCAATTAACTGTATCGATGTAATTCGATGCAAATAACTGTATCGTTTACTGTAAGCATGTCATGTTAATGAAACGAAGCGTAAATGAGTTAAAGACGTAGAAAATCACGGCTAAATTTCCAGACATCCATTATAAGTTGTCTGATGGCATTTGATTTCACTATCTCCACAAATAAAACGCCGTGGCGTCTCGCTTCATTTTCAGATCACACATTTGTTCTCTAATACAGCCCCTGCTGCGAACATCATGTGTATCCGACCTGATAAAATATTATTTCGTGTGAATTCATTGTAAAATTATCATTATTTTCATTCACGCATCTATTGCGATTCCATTCGCCCGTCAACATTGGCGACAGTCCTAACAGTGGAAATGCTTTTCTTTCTCGTCGCCCAACCTCAAGTCGCTGCCTCAAAAAGGCTGGCAGTTTATCAAAGACCCACACCGTCCTGGCCACACACTCATCTCCCTGCTACCTTCAGGTAGAAGGTACAGGAGCCTGAAGACTGCAACAACCAGGTTCAGGAATAGCTACTTCCCCACAGCCATCAGGCTATTAAACCTGGCTCGGACAAAATTCTGATTATTAATAACCCATCATCTGTAATTTGCATTGATCAGTTTATTTATGCATGTGTGTATTAATTTATATAATGGTATATGGACACACTGATCTGTTTTGTAGTAAAAGCCTAGTATGTTCTGTTGTGCTCAAGCAAGGCAATAATTGCATTGTCCTATCAGGGACACATGACAATAAACTCACTTGAGCTTGAACCTTTAAACATTTTGTGCGGTGGGCCGCTCGCCCTGTCATGAATGCCTATGCTCAATTCTAATCTTAATGTGATCTCGCGTGTTATGTGGCGCACCCTGTAACCTACACTGTTAATGCACTTTGTCGATGTTTGATTCTTCCCGTAACACAGCTAATGTGATATCGATTGTGATCCTGTCCCGGGGAAAGTGCGGTCTCTCCAAATGTGTATCACGCTATCTTGTGGCCATGGCTGCGGCGGATCTGTTGGTTGCTGTCATTGACGTTTTACTTTATCGTATCAATGACCTATATTTCCCCACAACTTTTCTCTTCATTACTCAAGTCTGCTCCTTCCACCGGATCTTTAACCACGCAGTCACGGACATTTCCGTGTGGTTAACACTCTCGTTCACATTAGATCGATATTTGATGATTTGTTGCCACAAGCTGAGATCCAGATTTTGCACCGAGAAAACTGCAGCCAGGGTTATAGCAACTGTGTGTCCGCTGTTCTGCTGCAAAAACATCCCCTGGTACTTTGCATTCGAACCTTATATATCAGTACACAATGTAGGCTGGGGCTGTAATGTAAAACAAGAATGGTACATTGAACCCACATGGATATTATTCACCTGGATTCACCGATGTTTCAGCCCTCTGCTCCCAATGTTCCTGATATTACTGCTCAACGCTCTAACAGTCGGGCACATTTTAAGGGCCAGTCAAGTCCGCAGGAATCTGAGAGGCAGCAAGAATGGTGCGAATCAGAATGATGCCGAGCTGGAAAGCAGAAGGAAGTCAATCATTTTGCTCTTTGCAATTTCCGGCAACTTCATTATGCTGTGGATGACGTATTTTATATATTTCCTCTGGACACAGATAACAAAGCGGTATTATTTAACCGGTTTCAGTGACCCGGCGCTTATCGCGGACGAAACCAGCTACATGCTCCTGCTTTTGAGTTGCTGCACAAACACGTGTATTTACGCGGTAACTCAGTCTAAATTCAGAGAGGAACTGAAGAGCGGGATAACATATCTGCGGAGAATTATGTCTAAATGTGTTAAGGGAGGAATCTAATGTAGAAACTATAATAAATAAATCACAGCAGCATTGTCTCTCCCATTTCATCGATGCCAGCAATATTCTCGTGTATATCTGACCTATCTCAGTGCAACATCCAAAATATCCTGAAGATTTCTACATTTTGCTTTAGTGAACAAGTCGGCAGATTTAGGCTGGGTTGGATACTGAGCGAGCTGATGGTCACGGGCTAAATCGTAATCACGCATGCACACAACTTAATTTAAAACCTTGTTTGTCGGGACGTTTGTTTTAGAAAGCCAAATATCTCTCCTCTGAACTTGTACATAATAAGGTGTGTTCCGTCTTCAAATCTCCACAGAAGAACCTCTGCACAGAAAGACGGGTAATTATCAAGCTTCAGTTGGCGTTCAGCTTCTTGCACTCGCATTCCTCGTAGGAGCGCCCGTTGTTCAGCCACGCTGGTCATAGCCAGAAACTAGACATTACTGTGAAGCTGGGAGCAATTACATCAATGTTGAATGCCGCATGTGAGTTACAACAAGCCCTGTCCCACGGTATGAGTTCATTCCTAAAATTCTCCCGAGTTTGCCCTGATTCGAACTCGGAGATTTACGGTAATGGCCAATCGTCGTTACTCGGAGCTCTCGTGGACATTTTTCATCACGTTGAAAAATCTTCACGAGTCTTCCCGTGCTTACCTTCCGTTGGAGAGTCTTCCCGAGTACCTGCCGTTAGCGCTCAGGATAGGCCCCGAGCACCGACGCACCCGCTACGTTCATTCTCCGTGCTTACCACGAGTTGATTTTATTTTTAAACTCGGGAGAGCTCTTGGAATGAACTCGCACCGTGGGACAGGGGTAGGCTGCAGGAGTGCAGTCCAGGTATTTAGGTCAGGAATAATATCTCAGCCTGGATCCGCTCCGACTGTCAAAGGTCATGTCCACACATCCGACATCAACTCGCTGTTATATTCCCGCTTTCAAATCAACCGTCCCAGATTCTCCCGTTTATCTGTACAGTGGGTGAAAAGCTAATGGACAATTCACTAATCGGCAGGTTCACATGAATCCAGGTCACCCGTGGAACCAATTTGTGATTATTAGCCTCACTCTAACAATAGAGGAAACCGAAAGGTCTGGGTAGGATTGGGATGGAAAATTAAAGCATGCAGCAAGCTGGAGACCAGGTTGGTTCACGCGGGCTGAGCGAAGGTGTTCCGCCAATCGATCGCCCAGTGACGGGTTCTTATAGTAACTTACAAAATTCTTGAGGGGTTGGACAGGCTAGATGTAGGAAGATTGTTCCAGATGTTGGGGAAGTCCAGAACAAGGTGTCACCGTTTAAGGATAAGGGGGAATTCTTTTAGGACCCAGATGAGAAAAAACATTTTTCGCACAGAGAGTGGTGAATCTCTGGAATTCTCTGCCAGAGGAGGTAGTTGAGGCATTAGCCAGAAGATCCACCTCTTCAATCAAAAATTCCTGGCCTACCTTAATTCCACCAAGGACCTTAAATTATCCCGCCTCCAGGCCGCTCGCGACGCCCCGCGACACCCGCAGACTCCGGGCCCCAACTCTGGCCTGCATCGCCTGCTCGAGTCCCGCGACGCCATCTTGGCCACGAGGAGCGACTTCAATACTCACCAGGACGCCGCCTTCACCGACCTCCACATCGATGCTGCCGCCGCCGACCCTCACCTGCCTACCAATGACGCCCAGCCTCGCCGCTTCTACGGTAACTCGGACCCCCTCACCATCGCTGATTACTCCGGCCCTCGCCGCCCTCCGGGACCGCCCAGCCTCATCGCCGCACCGGGCCTACCCGACATCGCCGCCGCACTGGGCCCACCTAACACCGCAGCCGGACCCGACCTACACGGCACCGCCACCGGACCTGACCTACAGGACAACCTACCGGCACCGCCGCACTGGGCCCTCCTAACACCGCCGCCGGACCCGACCTACCCGAAATCACAGCCGGACCCGACCTACAGGACACCGCCGCCGCACTGGGCCAGCCGAACATCGCCGCCGGACCGGGGCTCCCTCAACATGGCCGCCGAAACGCACCCGACTCATCTCGCCGCCGCCCCGCCGACCATCCGCCCACCGGGACCTCCCACGCATCGCCCGCGGACCCCGACTCAACTGCCACTGGACTCCGACCACCGGGTCCGGTGACCCGCGCCACTAGACTCCGACCATCGGGTCCGCTGACCCGCGCCACTGGACTCCGACCATCGGGTCCGCTGACCCGCGCCACTCCACCCACCTCCAGCAACCCACAGCCGTCGCCTTACCTGGAGCCTGGACTCTGCACTGGGCCTGGAGCCTCCACGCTGCTCACTCCCTCTCTCCTGGGCTCAACTACACTGGGTCCTAGTGCCCGTCTGCCCAGCCTTGCTAACGTCAGTGGCTGTTCCACTGTCTCTCCCCATCCCCCTCCAACCATGTCACCCCCGCTCTTCCCCACCAACATTACAGCCCTTTCACCCCCCCCCCCCCCCCCACCACCCTCAGTCCACCCACCTGCCTTCCTCTGGCCACAACTCCCATCCCTGCCGGGTGTTCACCATCCTCCCCGACCTCCCCCTCTCCCACACCGAACGGTCTGTCCTCAGCAGAGGTCTTACATTTGTCCCCCTCCGTCCCCATCTCAATGAGTTCCGCGCCCACCATGACTTGGAGCGCTTCTACCGTCGCCTCCGCCTCACAGCGCACTTCCAAGGGAAGGAGTCCTCGCCCCCAATGATGACCCTTTTCCCCGTCTCCAACGCACCCCCTCCTCGTGGAACCCCCCTCGTAACGTCCCGGCTCTGGAACTCTTTATCCAGAACTGCCGCCGCGACGTCAACCGCCTCAACATCTCCACTCCCCTGTCTCACTCCAATCTCTCCCCCTCTGAACGCACTGCCATTGAATCACTCCGCAAAAACCCAGATTGGGTTATCAAACCAGCCGACAAGGGAGGTGCCGTGGTAGTCTGGCGCGTCGATCTCTACAAAGCTGAGGCCACGCGCCAACTCTCGGACACCTCCTCCTACTTACCCTTGGACCATGACCCCACTGACGAGCACCAGGCCACCATATCTAGCACCATCACCGACTTCATCAGTTCCCACGCCCTGTTCGACCAAGCTGCCAACCTCATCGTTCCCCAGACGCGCACGGCCCGTTTTTACCTTCTCCCCAAAATCCACAAACCCGGCTCTCCCGGCAGACCCATTGTCTCTGCCTGTTCGTGCCCCACCGAACGCATCTCCACATACCTTGACTCCATACTATCCCCCCTGGTCAAATCCCTTCCCACCTATGTTCTAGACACCCCAGACACTCTCCGCCGCCTCCACGCATTCCACTCTCTAGGCCCTCACCCCTTCATCTTCACCATGGATGTCCAGTCACTCTACACCTCCATCCCCCACCAGGATGGCCTCAAAGCCCTCCGGTTCTTCCTCGACCAGAGGAGCAACCTATACCCAGCCACCGACACTCTCCTCCGCCTAGCGGAGTTGGTCCTCACCCTCAACAACTTTACGTTTGACTCCTCCCATTTCCTCCCAACACAAGGCGTAGCTATGGGCACACCCATGGGCCTCAGCTACGACTGCCTCTTTGTCGGGTACGTTGAACAATCCTTGTTCAATACGTACCAGGGCCTCATCCCCGACCTCTACCTCCGTTACATTGACGACTGCTTTGGGGCCACCTCCTGCACCTACACAGAACTGACTGACTTCATCCACTTCACCACCAACTTCCATCCGGCACTCCAATACACCTGGACCATTTCCGACACTTCCCTACCATTCCTTGACCTCACCATCTCCATCGCAGGGGACAGACTTCTGACCGACATACACTACAAACCAACTGACTCACATGGCTATCTGGACTACACGTCTTCCCACCCTGCTCCCTGTAAAGACTCCATCCCCTACTCCCAATTCCTCCGCCTACGCCGCATCTGTTCCCAGGATGAGACATTCCATACCAGGGCATCGGAAATGTCCTCGTTCTTCAGGGAACGGGGATTCCCCTCCGCCACCATAGATGAGGCTCGCACCAGGGTCTCATCCATACCCCGCAACACTGCTCTCACTCCCCATCCCCGCACTCGCAACAAGGGCAGAGTCCCCCTGGTCCTCACCTTTCACCCCACCAGCCGGCAAATACAACACATAATCCTCCGCCATTTCCGCCACCTCCAACGTGACCCCACCACTCGCCACATCTTCCCATCTCCCCCATGTCTGCCTTCCGCAAGAAATGCAACACCTGTCCCTTCACCTACCCCCTCGACTCCATTCAAGGACCCAAGCAGTCGTTCCAGGTGCGACAAAGGTTCACCTGTATCTCCTCCAACCTCATCTACTGCATCCGCTGCTCTAGATGTCAGCTGATTTACATCGGGGAGACTAAGCGGTGGTTGGGCGATCGTTTCGCCGAACACCTCCGCTCAGTACGCAATAACCTACCTGAACTCCCGGTGGCTTAGCACTTCAACTCCCCCTCCCATTCCCAATCCGACCTCTCTGTCCTGGGTCTCCTCCATTGCCAGAGTGAGCAACACCGGAAATTGGAGGAACAGCACCTCATATTCCGCCTGGGTAGCTTGCATCCTGATGGCATGAACGTTGAATTCTCCCAATTTTGCTAGCCCTTGCTGTCTCCTCCCATTCCTTAACCCTCGAGCTGTCTCCTCCCATCCCCCCGCCCTCGGGCTCCTCCTCCTCCCTTTTTCCTTCCTTCTCCCCATGATTTTACTTCGGAGTCACTTGAGTGACTACGTGAAGAAGGGCCGTCCGTCCGCATGCGCGTCATAAGGTGTGAAAGCCACGCGCAACGACTGACTGGCAGGCGCGCTGGTCCTCCCAGCGGTAAGTTTAAAACACGGCAGGTAAGTGTTTTTAAAACTACTCTGCGGTCTTTTGGCGGGTTCAGAAAATTTGTATTTTCAGAAATTGGACCCAGCTATGTAGAAAGTGAAGAGACGGTCTGCGGGGAAGCCAGCTACCGAAGACCGCGGCAATCCGGGTAGCGGGCGACTGTCTGTTTAATCGACATTGCCGCCGGCAGCAGAGCCGGCAGGAGCAGACCTGGTGACCGAGGAGAGCGACGAGGCGGTCCCGCAGGGACGCAAGGCCACACAGAAGTCTGCGAGGCCCGTAGGCTCAGACGAGTCGGGCGAGGAGGGATCCCCTCCGTTGTCGGGAAGCGTCCGTGGGCGACTTACCCATATGGAGCACCTTATGGAGAGGTGGCTCCAGAATGATCTGCTCCGTAGGAGGGAGCAGTATCAACACGGGTATCCACAGCAGGCCATGCCAGCAGCCTCATACATGGGGCAGCAAAATGTCTTCCCCGCAGAAGGGGGAAGTACATCGGGTCAGCATTACCCTGATTCTGAATACGGGAGCACAGTGGGGGAACATTCCCAGGGGCGCAGAGCAGATGTTCCACTATTGTCATCCAGGTTTGCGATGACCACACCACTGGGCGCACCCCTGGACGAAGACCTGTCCAGTAATATAAACTACTTGGCGGCTCACCAGTTGAAAGACCAGGCTATGGAGGAGACCATCAACAGGTACCCCCTCCTGCAAACTGTGCCTCCCTCAATGTACAAGCAATGAACCATACCATCTGGGGACAGATTGGACCAAGAGTTAGAACACAGGAGGTGAAACTCCAGAAAGTCCTCAACTAGTGGCGTCTGGCATCACGTCGTTTGCAAGGTCAGTAGATGGCGAGCTACTGAACGACATGCAACAAGACACCATGGCATACTCTGCAATGCCCACGTTGAAATTAATTGCCTGCGTAAAAACGCAATCAGGCCGGCAATACATTCAAAGTTTGCTGTGTATGTGCAAAGCCAGCAACGTTCAGCCAGCCAATTTCCTATTTGGCGAAGATCTGCCAAGGCAGGTACGGGAGCTGGACGATGAGGCAAAGACCATCCGTCTCATAAGTAAATGCCAGACTACACCCAAGTGTTCATCACACCGGATTCACCCCCTATAGCTCGAAGCGATACACGCCTAGGGGGCCCGGAACTGGTGGAAGACCTGCGCAGGACTTTTTTAGGGGTAAGCCCCAGCCGGCCCACAGCGAGGATGCGCAGAGGGCAACCGCCAGCTCAACCTCCCAAGCCTCGCGAGCGGAAACCAGCACCATACCGCCAGTAAAAAACGGAGGTAAGTCAACCCAGTTCCTTGTGGAACACATTACACATGCCTCGCGTGCCAGTGGGGGGGAAGGTTGCAACATTTCTTGAATGAATGGTGTTGGGTCACAGCGAATCCGTTTATACTGCACAGTATATGTGCAATGGTTCAAAATTTAGTTCATTATGCACTCATTACCACCTACACAACACTCACCAAATCGCACATATATTTTCTCGCAACAAGAACATTTGGACATACAAGCGGAAATCCAAACTCTTTCTTACAAAGAGGTAATTGAGAGGTCGCATCCAGAACCTCACCAATTTACATCTAATATATTCTCCAAGGAGAAAAAGGATGGAAGGTGTCGTATCCTCCTAGACCTAACAGAACTCAATACGTATGAGCCGTATAAACATTTCAAAATGGACAACATTGACACAGCCATCCAGTGGGTTTCCAAAGATGGTTTAATGGCATGCATCGACCTAAACGATGCACACTACTCTGTACCTATTCACAGGGAGCACAGGAGATAGTGGGAGTTTAACTGGATGGGTCAATGAATGGCAATACAAAGCGCTGCCGAATGGACTGACCAGCTACCAGACTATTCACCAAACTGCTGAAACCTATGCTGGGGTTACTACGATCTCAGAATCACATAGTCATGGCGTATTTGGGTGTCATTTTTATTTTCGGGGTCACCAAAGAATTGGCAGAATCATCTGTCATAGCTACAAAACTCATGTTTGAAAGACTTGGGTTTCTCATCCATCCAGTTAAGTCCAAATTGACACCTACCAAGGTTATTGATTACCTGGGGTTCACAATTAATTCAGTTCACATGTCAGTGACTTTGCCTAGGGGCACACAATTAGATTTAACCAAAGCCTGCAACTACCTTATAGTCAAACATAAGCCATCTATCAGGCAAACAGCGAGTGCAATTGACAAATTAGTGGCTGCATTTCCAGCAGTACGCTACGGGCCTTTGCATCATCAAAACTTACAACAAGCAAAGGAACGAGCACTCAGACCCCACGCTGTTCAGTACGGCAGACCAATGCGATTGCCAGCCGAGGCCATTGTTGAATTACAATGGTGGATGACGAACATACGTCATAGACCAAGGGAAATTTTGCTGGTTAGCCCATCGGTGGTCCTACAAACCGATGCAGGCGGTTTAGGATGGGGAGCAACTGGTACCGTCACCAGCTGCGGGGGTAGGTGGAACGAGCAGGAGTCTGTAATTCCTCAACAACATGGGATTAACTACCTAGAATTGTTGGGAGCACACTATGGGCTCAAGGCTTTTTGCAGCACTATGCAACATGTGCATGTTTAGCTTCAGATTGATAACACAACTGCGGTGGCATATGTCAATCACATGGGTGGTGTTAAGCCTGTATCTTGCGACAGATTGGCAAATCTTATTTGGCACTGGTGTATTGCGAGGGATATTTGGGTCTCAGCTATCTCCCTACCAGGTAGATACAACACGGTTTCAGATGCCAGATCGCGGATTTTCAATTACAACACGGAATGGATGTTGAATCGTGCAGTATTTAACACAATAATCACCCGATATGGCATCCCAGATATTGATCTGTTCGCATCCAGATTAAATCACCAGTTAACCAAGTATTTGTCCTGGGAGCCGGACCTAGGGGCAGTGGCAATAGATGCATTTTCGCTACAATTGGGGAGGAATTTTCATTCATGCATTTCCTCCATTTTGGCTCATCAGCCGATGCTTGACAAAAATCAAGCATGACAATGCCACAGGCATTTCGGTAGTGCCTGATTGACCTACACAGGCCTGGTTTCCGAAAAACCTGGGAATTATAAGACAGCCATTAATGGCTGTTCCCAAGAGCAGAGAACTACTCGTGCACCCAGTTACGGGGAGCAACCATCCACTTCATGGCCGAATCAATGTATTGGTTTGCAGATTCTGAGGATACCATACCTGGGGCTCGGAATGTCCAAACGGACGGTGGATATGATAACAGCGGCCTGGCGGAACAGTACTCAAAAACAGTACGTCTTTTATATCAAGAAGTGGGAGATGTTCTGCTCGGCCACTAACATCTCATATGATACAACTCGTCTCACGGATGTCCTGGAGTTCCTATCTACCCTGTACTATGACCAAAAACTAGGCTACAGCGCAATAAATTGGACCAGAAGCGCACTGTCCTCCTATTTGATGCTGGAGTCAGGGCACGGGTCGGTAATAATAATAATAATGCATTTTATTTACTGGCGCCTTTCTGGACACCCAAGGACACGTTACAGAGATTAACAAGAATAATAAAACATATAATCGGAATAAAATAAATAATAAAGACATCACAAAAACACAAATTAAAAACAGAATTCAATCCAAAAACAAAAAATCAAAAACACAATGTGAAGAGAGAACATCGGCTTCTAAAGCGCGCCAGCGTCCACTCTCCCTTCCGACAGCCATCTTGGACACAGACTAACATGTTTAATTACAGACAAAAATCATCCCCCCACAATGGTTACCACTGTGGGGGAAGGCACAATGTCCAGTCCCCATCCCCAGTTCGCCCAATGTCAGGCCTATTGAGGCCTCCGCTATTGCCTCTACGGAGGCCTGGTGTTCCTGGCCGTTCTCACCGGGTGGTGTTGCCCCGGCGTCGGGAGAGTCCTCTGAGCGGCTGGGCCACCTGGAACGGCCGCTTCCTGACGGGGGACCGCGGCTTTCGAAGCCGACAAGACCGCGCCGGTTTGGAGCTCCCAGGCTCCCGATGTTAGAGTCGGCGCCGCCCGCTCCGCAGCCCGCAGCCCGGAGGTGTTGATCTCGGCGGTCGCAGCTCACCGGAGCTGCAGCGCGTCGATCCAGCGCGGCGACCCAGGCAAGGCATCGCCCGCTCCGCGATAGCGCTCCAGCGCTGTGCCGCCACCGAAGCCGAGGTGCTGGGCAGTCCCCGCTAGGAAACTGCGCTCCACGCCCGCTGGTAGGCCACGAGGACGGGTCGACGGGGCAGCCCGGAGAAAAATTTGCCTCACCGACCAGGTACGGACCTAGAAGTATAATTACCTCCTTCCCCCCACATTAAAAAGTCCATTCTCCAACAAACAAGGACAGGACTTAAGTGGCTTTTCACGGGGCGACTTGACGCAAGAGTGAACCAGAGTTTAACATCGTGGGAACCTCGTGCGATAACAGCATTCGTGGACCACCGTGGACCACCGTGGCGCTAACGGCAGGTAATCGTGTAACTTGGTGACTCGGGAGAAAATTCAAGCAAGTTTGAATTTCTCCAAGAGTGACTTGTACACTTGTGGTTGAGCATTGCAACATTATATGAACGTAGTGGCCAGTGCGATATCCGTGCGATATCCGTAATAACTCTTGCGGGTACAGTGGGAACTCCTGCGAACGGTGAGTAACTGAGCAGTTTGATTGTCAGTGCTTGTTTTACCTCATTGTTAAAAATATATATTTTTTACTATCAGATTGATGTCTGCAATTCTTCATTAACACATCACTACAAGATGAATGTCTCTAATGTTATAATCCCTCTCATGCTGAAACACAAAATAGTTGAAGGGAGGTGAAATAATCACATTTTCATTTTTGAGTGTTCAGGTACCTCACTTGCTGAGCTATTTTACTCCAGCAGTTTGTGTCTCTTTTGTCTAAAGCAGTTTCTAAGACTGTAGGAACTCCGCGGGCCAGGCAGCATCTACGGAGGGAAATGGACAGGCGACCCTTTCTTCAGGCTGCCTCATCTCTCCCCCCCCCCCTCCCCCCTACTCCCACCCACACACACAAATGCTGGAGAAACTCAGCGGGTGCAGCAGCATCTATGGAGCGAAGGAAGTAGGCAACGTTTTTGTGTACCTTCGCTTTCCAGCATCTGCAGTTCCTTCTTAAACACAAATGCACCGAGTTCCTCCAGCATTTCGTGTTTTGCTCAGTATTCCAGCATCCGCTGTCTCCCGCGTCTCCAATAAAACAAAACTACTCTCAAAAGGGTGAAGAATATGGGCAGAGATAGATACATTACTGATTAGTGCGGCTGTCAGGAGGTTATGGGGAGAAGGCACGAGAATGTGGTTGAGAGGGAGAGATAGATCAGCCGCGATTGAATGGCGGAGTGGACTTAATGGACCGAATGGCCTAATTTTGCTCCTATAACTAACAAAGATAGTAATTGTTAGGGAAATGTAGTTTAAGACGAGGGGGGGCAGAAATGGGCAGTCTGAGAGTCTGAGATGGCTCGCGAGATACTTGCATAGGCACAAAAGTTAAAGAAAGGGCAGATAAACAGAGAGGGGGTGGGGACTTCCCTCAGTGCCCATCTGTTACCATTAATTGGACAGTTCGGTCTGTGAAACGCAACACGCCAGCCCCGACATCCAGCCCGGTGGTCAGTCCTTTGAAGATAGACACCAGTTGCTTGGAGCAACTCAGCCGGACAGGCAGCAACTCTGGAGAGAAGGAGCGGGTGGCGTTTCGGGTCGAGAGCCTTCTTCAGACTGAGGTCAATCCCCTGCATGGATAACAGGGGTCCCAGCCAACACGACAATCGCCCGCTGCACAGTCTCGGAGCTTCCACTGCGAAAACGGTGCCTACATTTGAGCACTTATGTAACTGAACCATCCTAACACCAACCACAGAGCATTCCTGAACTACTATCTACCTCATTCGAGACCCTCGGACTATCTTAGATCGTGTACTCACTGGCTTTATCGAGTTACAGTGTGGAAACCGGCCCTTCGGCTCAACTTGCCCATACCGGCCAAAATGTCCCATCGAAACTAGTCCCATCTGCCTGCGTCTGGTCCATATCCCTCCCAACCTGTCCTATCCATGTGCCTGTCTAAATGTTTCTTAAATGTAGGGATGGATCCAGCCTCAACTACCTCCTCTGGCAGCTTGTTCCATACACCCACCACCCTTTGTGCGAAAATGTTACCCCTCTCTCAGATTCCTATTAGATCTTCCCCCCTCACCTTGAACCTATGCCCTCTGGTCCTCGAATCCCCTCTGTGGGCAAAGGACATATATTACCCTGGACTCTGACTATTTCCCTGCCTGTTCGTCTCATGGTTTTGTACACCTCTCAGCCTCTGTCCCCAGTGTGGAGTTAAGGGCTTGTTTATGGGCGCCCTGGGCTGAGAACTCTGGAGGATGGGTTTTAGACTTTATCGGGAATCGAGATAGACCCCGTAATGCAGGAGCAAAGAATCGCAGACGCTAATCTGCATTGGAAAGACACAATATGCGGGAGTAACTCAGCGCTGTAGAAGAGTCCCGACCCGAAACATCATCTATCCATGTTGTCTAGCGATGCTGCCTGACCCGCTGAGTTGCTCCAGCGCTTTGTGTCTTTCCACTAGACATGTAATAAGTCTCGGCTGGGTGTCTACTGGGATCTCTGGTGTTTAATAGACGTCCTGATGTTGTTTTTGATCGGGTTTACTACTGACAGTATTTAATCAGATCCATATTAAATCATTTCCTCTTCACCTTAAACCTATGTAATCTCGTCCTCGATTCGCCTACTCTGGGCAAGAGACTGTGCATCTACCCGATCGATTCCTCGCATGATTTTAAACATTATCTTGCACACAGTGTTGTTCCCTTCACCATGTATACACCATTTATGGCTCGATTGTTACTATTTATTGTCTGTTTACTGACTGGTTAAACGTTTGAAAGTTTCACCTCTCAGTAGATAATAAAATAAGACAACCATCACGGTCAATGTGAGACAAAGTCTTTATTCCTATTTGACAAAATAAAAAGACGACTTCTGGCACATATTGAGAGAAGGTGCATCACACCAAAAAACATTTGTCTAAAAAAAACCAGATTATTCTTCAGCTCATTAAAGAGCTCGGGTGAAATTCTGACAAAGTTTGTGAATGCACTTTTATCCTCTTCGCACAGCACATTAAGCAGCTGATCATATCGTCCAAATTGAGGTCTCCGTTGAAAGATGGGCTTCACCCAGTGAGACTTCCTCTTAATTCTCTTTTTAATTAATCTCACCCTTCTGCCTTAACACAAGCGTTCTCGATGCACATAGTGGGCCGCTGCATACAGCGCGTCAATGAAAATAACCACCATCCTGTACTCGAAAATACTTAGTATAGGCATGTCTCCAAATGAGCCAATTCAACCAAGGGATGAATATAGTGTGTGAAAAAACCCAATATAGTGTGTGAAAACAAAGTAACATCATTTGTGCCACGTGATTAACAACACTACAGTTCACGATGTTCATTCAAGGTTAACGGAAAAGCTCGGGAGACGGACAAGTCAATCGCACAAATAACAGAAATGCCGAGTACCATGGGAACTCTTTATCTACAACCCGTTATATCGTGCGAGACTCGTGCTGGACCACGACCACTTCACTCTGGTGACATCTTGCGTCAACTCGCCCCGTGAAAAAGCCGCTTAACTTAAAACTCCAAAAAAAGTGAAACGGACGGTTGCTGGTTAGATGGCTCCTCCTCCTAGAATACACCCTCTAATAACCAGGTATATGAAGGGCATATTCAATTCCACAACACCCAGGCCAAGGTACACGGACATCTGGGATGTGTGCGTGGTAATTATATTGCTTCGCCAGTGGGCACCACCTACGTATTTACCCTTATCTAAGCTCACCCTGAAGGTGATCATGCTGATGGCGCTGGTAACAGCGCAACGAGTCCAGACTCTTCACAAGCTGCGTCTCGACCACATGACCACCAATGTCAATAATATAACTTTCTCCATTAAGGACTTGATCAAACAGAGCAGGCCAGGAGTGCCAGGGATCAAGATAGAGTTATTAGCATATTCCGAGGATCCACGGTTGTGTGTTATAACACACCTACACCATTACCTAAGAGTCACTAGGGACCTCTGAGGCTCTGAGCTATCGGTCCCTGATAAGTTACAAAACGCCTCACCACAAGGTATCGACACAAACCATTTCCAGATGGTTAAAGGATGTAATGGCGAATGCAGGAGTGAACATTGACATTTTCAAATCTCACTCCACCAGGGCTGCAGCTACGTCGGCAAGCAAGAGCTATGGACGTACCGCTCAACGAAATGCTAGCGGACTGCAGGATGGGCCAATGAACGAATGTTCCACCGGTTTTACAACAAACCAATAACCGGACCGGGGGTGTTTGCACGTACCATTTTAAGTTCTGTTTTGTCGTTTCCCCTCAGGATAGGAGGGGTTACTATTACATTATCTTTTCCACATTAAAGCATCTGTGTTATTACTTAACTACGTTATGTCAGAATGCTTTATGGATTTCACTCATCCATGGTCAATTCATTCAGTGTGTGACGCCTGGACTCGTAACCGGCGTGAAATCACAGAGCTTTGACATCTTCACGTAGTCAATCACGTGACTCCGAGGTAAAATAGTAGGATTAAGCGAGAACCTACCAGTTTGAAGTTTGATCTTGATTTTATGAGGTGTTACGATGAGCGATTACGTGCCCACCGCTCCCACCCACATATTATCAAGGTCATATAGTAGTTCTAGTGCTTCAAAATCTTACTATTCTCAGGTCTTCTCTTATCTGTGATTTTACACCGCTGCTTTCAAGATTGACGCGCACGCAGACGGGCGACCCTTCTTCGCGTAATCGCTCATCGTAACTCCTCATAAAGTCAAGATCAAACTTCAAACTGGTACGTTCTCGTTTAATCTCACTAGTATTGTTGCAGCGACACCCTTTGTGGTGTTACTGATGGAGAGACGCACTGTGGAGCATTACTACTTCTTCTTCTTATCGAGTCTACACACAGGATTAGAAGTTGTTCAGCCAGAGCTGAACACACCTCTCGGCATCTGCATCTGTCTTGTCGCTTCTTGTGCTTCTTGTGCGTGGTGGTGGAAAGATTGGTGGAAACAGGGCCGCGACGTGAACGCTCTTTCCTTGACCCCGAGAATTACTGATGTTATGGAACACTGTGGCGTTGTCCAGATGGAGTGACACACTATGGGGTAGTACTTATGGAGTAACAAATAGTGGGTTGTACTGATGGAATGGTATTGTGAAATAGTACTGAAGGAGCGTCACATTGTTGGGCAGGTCTAATTTAATGACACGCTGTGGGGTAGAACTGATGGAGAGACACACTGCAGGGCGGTGATGATGGAGAGACACACTGTGGAGTAGTCCTGTAAGACATACCGTGGAGTAGTAGTGATGGAAACGCACACTGTGGGGTTGTACTGGAGGATTGTAGGGCAGTACTGTGGAGTTGTACCGATGTAGTGAAAACATGTATGGTAGCACTAATGGAGTGACACTCTGTAGGGTAGTCATGATGGGGCGACAAACTGCGGCGCGGTATTGATGGAGTGATAAACTGAGAGATAGTTCTGATGCCGTGACACATTGCGGGGTGGTACTGATGGAGTGACACACTGTAGGGCAGTACTGATGGAGAGGCACGCTATGGAGTAGCGATGATAGAGTGACAGGCTATGGACCATTACTGATGGAGTGACATATTGTGTGGTAGTACTGGGAATTGCACGCTGTTGGCTTGTTCTGATGGATTGACACGATGTGGGATAGCGCTGATGAAGTGACGCACTGTGGAATTCTACTGATGGAGTGTCACACCGTGAGGTCGTACTGATGGAATGACATAAACTATGGTATTACTAACTCAATGGCATACAGTGCGATAGTACTGATGGATTGACACGCTGTGAGGCAGTACTGATTGCCTGACACAATCTGGGGTAATACTGATGAAGTGAAATGTTGTGAGGTGTACTGATGGATTGATACACTGCGGGATGGCACCGATGTACTTAAGCCACGGTTGGACTTATTAATTAAGAAAATTAATCCTTCCCCGTTTAATTTTTTCGCCAGACAGGGATGAACATTTTTTTGGAGTTCATCCATGTTGTGTTTAAATCTTTGCCATTACATCTCCACCGTCACCACTTGACGTAAACTACGCCAGTCTATCCCAGCCAATTCCCGTCTCACACATTCAAAGTTTCCTTTCGTTAAATCCAGGACCCTAGCCACTGACTTAACCCAATCACCCAAGATTCAAGATACAAGACTCAATTTAATTGTCACGTGTAAAAAATTAAGGTTCAGTGAAATTTGAGTTGTCACACAGCCATACTAAGTGAGAAAAACAACAATACACAATTCAGCCACAAAATAAAATGTAACTTAAACATCCACCACAGCGGAATCCACATTCCTCACTGTGGTGGAACCTCACGTTGCCGTCGGTCCGTGGTGACGGATCTGAGGAACAGTTTTTTCACACAAATAGTGATTCGTTTGTTGAATAAGCTATCCGGGGTGATGGTACAGTCGGGTACCATTAGAATTAATTTAGGTGGATAGATGATATGAACGTTTTAGAGAGAGATGGGCTATATTGAATCAAGACGGACGAGTTTAAGATCCTTGGCTGGCATGGGAACGTTGGCTTTCTTCGTGCCGTAAAACTGCGGGTCAGCTAATCTAGCTAGAATTTAGAAGAGCGAGGGGGCATCTTATAGAAACTTACAAAATTCTTGAGGGGTTGGACAGGCTAGATGCAGGAAGATTGTTCCCGATGTTGGGGAAGTCCAGAACAAGGGGTCACACAGTTTAAGGATAAGGGGGAAATATTTTAGGACCGAGATGAAAAAAACATGTTTTACACATAGAGAGTGGTGAATCTGTGGAATTCTCTTCCACAGAAGGTAGTCAAGGCCAGTTCATTGGCTATATGTAAGAGGGTGTTAGATGTGGCCCTTGTGGCTAAAGGGATCAGGGAGTATGGAGAGAAGGCAGGTACAGTATACTTAGTTGGATGATCAGCCATGCGCATATTGAATTGCGGTGCAGTTTCGAAGGGCCGAATGGCCTACTTCTGCAGCTATTTTCCATGTTTCTACCTACCAATCAGCAGGTATTTGAGATGTTTGACGGAACAGGAACATCTGGGTGAAACTCATCTTTTCACAAAGATAATGTGCAAACTACACAAGGGCAGCAGCCGAAGTTACTACGGAACCGGGTAACTGTTGCCGTGAGGCAGCAGCTCTACGAGCTGTGAGGCTGTTGTTGGCTGTCAGTTTGCAGCCGGAGCTGATGGTTGCGGCTTCGAGTATAAACAGACTCTCTGGCCCATCAGTAGCAGTGGACACCGATTTACAGCACCGAGGGAGAAATGCGGGCAGATAGAAACATAGAAAATAGGTGCCGGAGTAGGCCATTCGGCCGTTCGAGCCAGCACCGCGAT
>NW_022630268.1:0-28962 GCF_010909765.2 Amblyraja radiata
ATTCAATGAAAGGACCAGCAATTGTTATAGAGAATCAATATTCAAGACCTAACTTCGGGTTCCTTTACTTAATTTTCCCACATTCTTGTGACTATTATTAACTACTAAACCGATTCTTTGCTATGCCACCCTGCATCATCAGTAAATGTAATTACATTGTAAACATTGTTCTCCAAACAGATCATTCAATCTACAAAACAAATATCTGTGCAACTACCTTTTCTAATTATCTTCTCGTTAAAACTATGTTATTTTATGCCTTCTGTTTTCTACAGCCAAACAAAAAACCAAGTTGTTAATTTGGCATGAGTTCTGTGAAGTTCATTTTGCAGTGAAGCATTGAAATTAGTTAAAACAATAGTGAATCTGAATTCAACCAGAATGACCTGCTTATGAACAGAAGGGAAACATGAAACTAACGGGATGTGTGCAATGGACATGGGGTCATACAGTCATACAGCATGGAAGCATGTTCTTCAGCCCAACTTGGTCATGATGATCAAGGTGCCATTTAAGCAAATCAAATTTGCTGTGTTTGGCACATATCCCTCTAAATCTTTCATTTCCATGTACCTGTGTCCATGCCTTTTAAATGTTGCATTTGAGCCTGATTTTACTACTTCCTCTGGTTGCTCGTTCCATTTACCCATCACGTTCTGTGTGGAAAAACTGCCCCTCAGATACCCCTTTTATCTTTCTACATTCTGTATCATTACGTTCCAACTCTTGAACTCGATGCCATGGCTAATGAAGGCAAGCATGCCAAATGCCTTATTCACCACCTTGTCGTTCAAGACATTATAGTCAAGAGCCAAGAGTCAAGAGTGTTTTATTGTCAAAAGTCCCGAAACGGAACAGTGAAATTCTTACTTGCAGCAGCAAAACTGATATGTAAACATAGTAGTACTCTGTAAAACCCATAATAAAAAAAAGTTCAGTGTATATTAAAAAAGCAGACAAATAAATAAACAATAATAGTGCAAAGTCAAAATGAATACACCAAATTCTAAATAAGTTTGAAGCCTATTTGGAGGTAGTAGGAATTCACGAGCTTCCATGTCTCGCACCATAAGGGTGAGAACTATATCTGGTTTGTACATGAACTCAACATGATTGAGTTAGAATGTAGATAGAACATAGAACAGTACAGCACAAGAACAAGCTCTTCAACTCACAATATCTGTGCCAAATATGATGCCAGGACCAACTCTTATCTGCCTGCACACAATCCATGTCCCTTCATTCTCCTCAAAACTCTCTATCTTACTCCAGGGTCAGGAAAAAATCTCACTGTATGTGTTGGACAATTTCTCTCCCCTCCCTAATCCTCATCATTCAACTCTACAGCCTCAATGCCTCTTTCAGTGAGCAAGATTATTTTGTATGGAGTTATGGAGTCATTTGGTATAGAGTGATACAGCATGGATACAGGCCCTTTTGCCAACCTTGTCAGTGCTGAACAAGCTAATATACAGAAACCAGTCACATTTGTCTGCATTGCCCCACATTCCTCTAAGCCTTTCCTCTGCATGCAATTGTCCAAATGTCATTATATCTGCCTCAAACCACTTCCAAAAGGGACAGTTGCACGTATATACTTGTATCAGGTCTCTCCGCAACCTTTGGCATTCCAGGGAAAACAATCTAACTCTGTCTAACCTCTTCCGGCAATTATGAGAGGCATAGATAGGGTAGACAGTCATATCCTTTTCCCAGGTTGGTAAAATCAAATGCTAGAGAGCATAGCTTTAAGGTGAGATGGACAAAGTTTAAAGGAAATGTGTGGAGTGTTTTGTTTTTTTACACAGAGGGTGGTGAGTTTCTGCCACGCACTGCTGGAGGTGGCTGTTAAAGCAGATATGTGTGGCATTTAAAAGGCTTTTGGATTGGCATTTGTCTATGCAGCAAATGGAGAGATATGGGTTATATGCATGTAGATAAGTGATGGTCTTACCATCATGATGGACACAGATATTGTGGGCCTGAGGGCCTATTCTTGTGCTGTAAAGTTCTATGCCTCTCATAATTATATATGCTTCTATCAGGTCTCTCTCTCAACCTCAGGTGTTTGAGAGAAAACAATCCAAGTCTATCCTACCTCTCCCTCTGGCTAATACCCACTAATCCAGGCATCATTCTGGTAAACCACCACTGCAGCCTTTCAAAAGCCTCCACATCATTCCTGTAATGGGATGACGAGAACTACACACAATACTCCAAATATTCTTACTATCCTTTTTGAATAAGGGGACAATATAAGTTATCCTCTCGTCTTCTGGTACCCTACCGTGACTAACAAAGATACAACAGATATTTAGACCCGGAAATCACCTCCCTTGCTTCCATTAGCATCGTAGGATAGATTCAACATCATAATCCAATCCAAACTCACCTCCACAATATTGCTGTACACTGGTGCCCCACAAGGATGCGTTCTCAGTCCCGTACTATATTCTCTATTCATTCACAACTACGTGGCCAATTTTGTCTCTAACTTGGGGCAGAACAGTGGCGCAGCGGTTGAGTTGCTGCCTTACAATGCCAGAGACCCGGGTTCGGTCCTGACGACAGGTGCTGTCTGTATGGAGTATGTATGTTCTCTCTGTGACCATGTGGGTTTCCCCCGGGTGCTCCTGTTTCTTCCCACACTCCAAAAACGTGCAGGTTTGTAGGTGAATTGGCTTTGATAACTTTGTAAATTGTCCCAAATTTATAGGATCGTGTTAGTGTAACAGCGGGATTACTGATCGGCACCAACTCGGTGGGCCGAAGGGTCTGATTCCGCACTGTGTCTCTAAGGTCTAAAGGTTAAAGTCTAAAGTTCATCTACAAGTTTGCAGATGGCACCATTGCGATGGGCTAGATTATTAACGATGACAAGACTAAATACAGGAAGAATATGGAGAATCTAGCAACATGGTGTAAAGATGACAACCTCTCCTTCATTGTCAGCAAGATGAAGGAGCTAGTTATTGACCAGGGAGTATGGTGGAGTACATGACCAAGTCAGCTTCAATGGTGCTGAGTGAAAATGGTGAGAGCATCAAGTTCCTTGACATAAATATCACCAATGATCTGTCATAGACCAACCACATTGAAATGGCAGTGAACAAGCACACCAATGCTTCTACATCTTCAGGGACTGAGGAAATTTGCCATGTCTACAATGACTCTTGCAAACTTCTACAGATGCACCATAGAAAGCATACTTTTGGGTTGCCACAGCTTGGTTTGGGAACAGCTCTGCCCAAGACGGCTAGAAACTGCAGAGTTGCTTGATGTGGCCCAGTCCATCACACAGACGAGAGTCGCCACCATTGACTCCATCTATACTTCCGGAAGTGGCGGCGCTGGTGAACGGCTGCGGCTCGCCTGCAGTCCGTTTGTTTTTACTTTTTTGTGTTGTTTTTTTCGTCTTGTTTAGTAAGTTTTTGGTTTTTAGGTTTGTGTTATGTGTGGGGGGGGGGGGGGGGGTTGAAACAGGGATTTCTGTCTCTCCCTTCGGGGGAATGCGACTTTCTTGTAGTATCCCCCTTCTCTGCCTCCGTCTGCGCTGAGGCCTAATGGCGGAGCTGGCGACCTCGAGGCTCCGGAGGCAGAGCCTGTCAGGACTCGCCCTGGGCTCGCTCCCGTGAGGGCGGGCCGGCTCGGGGCTGGAACGGCGCTCCCGTGAGGGGCTGAGACGCTCCCTCCCGTGAGGGCGGCCCGGCTCGAGGGTAACGGCGCTCCCGTGAGGGCGGCCTGGCTCGAGGGTAACGGCGCTCCCGTGAGGGCGGCCTGGCGCGGGGCTGAGACGCTCCCGTGAGGGCGGCCTGGTGCGGGGCTGAGACGCTCCCGTGAGGGCGGCCTGGCTCGAGGGTGGAACGGCGCTCACTTGAGGGCGACCCGGCTCGGGGCTGGAACGGTGCTCCGGTGGCTGAGACAGCGTTCTGGCGGCGGCGGCCTGAGTCCGGGATTCGGCCGCGGGCCAGTGGACGACATCGTCAACAGCTGCGTCCGCTGGACTGGAGGGCGGCAGCTTCGACCACCCCCGGTCCGCGGAGTTTGAACCGGCCCGTTTGCGGAACTCGGTGAGCCGCGGGACTGACTTACCATCGCCCGGTGGGGTATCGCCTCAGCGCAGAGGGAGAAGAGGAGGGAAGAGACAGCAGCCCTAAGATTTTTTGCCTCCATCACAGTGAGGAGGTGCTTGGTGGACTCACTGTGGTGGATGTTAATTTGTGTTTACTGTCTGTTCTGTTGTTTATTATTGTATGTATGGCTGCAGGTAACGACATTTCGTTCAGACCGTAAGGTCTGAATGACAAATAAAGGATTTAATTCTAATTCTAATCATTCATGCTGCCTCAGAAAAGCAGCCAATATATAGTACTGATTAACTTTGATACTATGATGATGTTTCACTTTGTGTGATACCAAATACACAACTGCATTGTTGCATTTATGATAGAGAATCATAGAGAATGCAACAGTACACAAATGCAAGAATGTATTTCATAGCATGATAACTGCAACAATACAAAAATTCTTAATACAATTTGATCTCCCTACATTATCTTTAGATCTTTAGTTCCAATTGTTTCCCGCTCTCTTTATGCATTGTAACTTCTTTCTAAGTGCATTAAAATGTTCCATTTATTTTTTTCCAAATTTAAATATAACGGAATTGGCATTAGAAAAGACCCATTTCCCGAATCATAAGCCAAATTGGTGGATCTACTGGTAATTGATAAACGATTGCAGGTTGTTTTAAAAGTGAAGTTATACTAAGCACTTCCATGAATACAGCTTCTTAATTACAGTATTATCATTTAATGTGATTGAGTTTATCAGTTTGATCTTAAATGGGCTCTGCTCTGCTCTTTTCCAGGAAGCTCCTCCTTTGCTGGAAGTGGTCAAATGCATTCACATGAGCTGGTGTGCACTTAGAGTGTAAATGGTTGATGGTTGGAAATGTTTGATGAAATCTGCGAAGGGCGCTGAACAGAGAATAATCATTATACATCATCCATGGTAATGGCTCTAGTGAACTGTCAACACATTCAAAACAAAATAAACTGTGATAAATAATTAAAAGTTCCATATTACTTAGTTATTCTGTTTGTTTATTCCATATTCAATGCACTGCAAAAAAAAATTTCTTTGATTCTACATTATAAATTAAGTATAGAACAGTGTGCAGTAGATTTTCCAGCTTATTTTCCCAAATGCCAAGCATTTTTACGTTCTGGATCCTCTGGAAAATGTTATAGGGCAACATTTGATCAATTAAAATGATTAGATTTGAAGAACATAGTTGGGGGAGGGGGAAAGCAGGGAATATTTGTAGTTTGTGATATTTAAATTACTTATGCGCCCTCCTAGATTATTTTCCTAGTTGCTCCTTACCGTTCTCCAATGTTCCTTCGATGAAGGGTTGCTCCATGGAGCCCATCAGACAGAAACAGGAGAGACACAATCTCGCTGTGGTGGAGTTAGGCAGAGGCAATTCTCTACTATTCTCCAATCCCTATGCACTCATCTGTTTATAGGCTGGTGTGGCACACTCCATTCTTTTACCCCAGTTGTTGCATTGAGATTTCCAGTATTTAAATGAATAAAGCGGCAACCAATGGTGCCTGGAAGGCGCCCTCTATGGAGATCAATATGCCAGGCCCATTTTATGTACATGCCTCTCACAGCAACAATGCAGCCTTTAGCATTAACTGCATGGTAGCTTCATCTCCCAACTGCCCACGAAAGAACTGCAAGACAACAAAGGGCGGGAATGTGCAGATCTTTCTCTGAGTGGTAGGCTATAACCGGTGGCTACCACAGGGATTGTTGCTTAGACATCAGCTCATCACAAACCATGTCAGCTATTTGGCTGAAGGAAAATTACTTCATATTTCCAAGTAAACTGATGATACAAAAGTAGGTAAATTATGAAAAGAGAAGAGTTTAGTTTAGTTTAGTTTATTAATAACATGTGTACTGATGTACAGTGCAAAGCTTTAGTTTGTGTTCTATCCAGTCAAAGAAGATCTCACATGATTACAATCAAGCTGTCCACGAGCACAGAGAAGGGATAAAGGGTACAACATTTAATGCAAGGTAAGGTCCTATTAAAGATAGTTGAAAGGTCTCCAGTGAGGTCAATGGCAGGTCAGGACCACTCTCTAGCTGATGAGAGCCAAGTTCAGTTTGGTTGCCTAATAACAGCTGGGATGAAACTGTCCCTGAATCCGAAGGTATGTATTTTCAAACTTCTGTACCTCTTGCCTGTTGGGAGAGGGGAGAAGAGGGAGTGACCAGGGTAAGACTGCTCCTTGATTATGCTGGCGCCTTAGTGAATGAATAACTAACATGGCAGGTGGAATATATTACAGAAAGATGTGAGTCATGTCAAGTCAACTTTATTTGTCACATACACATACAAGATGTACAGTAAAATGAAAGTGGCAATGCCTGCGGGATTGTACAAAACAACAGAACAACAGAACAGATCCAGTATTTACATTTAAAAAAGACACAACAGTAATTACGTCCCGGTGAGATTAAAGTTTACAGCCCTTGTGGGAAGAAACTGCATCTAATCCTCTCTGTTTTCGCAGTGTGACAGCAGAGGCGCTTGCCTGACCATAACAGCGGGAACAGTCTGTTGCGGAGGTGGTAGGGGTCCTTCATGATCTTGCTGGCTCTGGATCTGCACCTCCTGGTATATAGGTCCTGCAGGGGGGGGGGGGGGTGTAATTCCCATGGTGCATTCGGCTGAACACACTACTCTCTGCAGAACCTTCCTGTCCTGGGAAGAGCTGTTGCCAAACCAAATCAAAATGTTTCAGGATACTTTCTACAGCACAGGGTAGAAGGATTGAAGGATCCTCAGAGAGACTCTGAATTTCCTCAGCTGCCTGAGGTGGTAAAGACGTTGCCTTGTCTTACTCACCAGTGTGACAGTGTGTGTTGTCCATGTCAGAACCTCTGTGATTTGGACTCCCAGGTATTTAAAGCTGCTCACCCCATCCACAGTAGTCCCATTTATCCCCTGCGGCGTGTACGTCCTCGGATGTTGTGCCCTTCTAAAGTCCACAATCAGCTCCTTAGTTTTTGTGACATTCAAGAGCAGGCTGTTGTCCTGACACCAGAGTGCCAGATCAGCCACCTCCTCCCAGTAGGCCTTCTCATCGCTATCGGAGATCAGGCCCACCACCACTGTGTCATCAGCAAACTTGATGATGGAGTTGGAGCTGAACCTGGCCACACAGTCGTGTGTGTACAGGGAGTACAGTAGGGGGCTGAGGACGCAACCCTGGGGGATTCTAGGTTCAGAGTAATGGGGTTGGATGTATGTCTCCCCATCTTGACCACCTGAGGCCTGGTGGTCATGAAGTCCAGGAACCAGGCACACAAGGAAGTGTTCAGTCCCAGTTCCAGAGGCTTATCAGCAAGTCTGGTGGGGAGTATGGTGTTGAAAGCTGAACTGAAGTCAACGAACAGCAGCCTCACATAGCCCCTTTTCTGGCTATCAAGGTGTGAAGAGAGAGCGGTGTGCAGAACCTGGGAGACCGCATCATCCGTGGATCTGTTTGGACAGTTTGCAAACTGCAGCGGGTCCATGGTGCGAGGGAAGAAGGTGCAGATGTGGTTCTTGATCAGCCTCTCGAAGCATTTCATGACCACTGAGCTGAGGGCCACTGGTCGGTAGTCATGCAAGCAGGCTGGAGAGGCATTCGTAAGCACTGGTACAATAGTGGATCTCTTGAAGCAGGCAGGGACCACGGACGGAGAGGCTGAATATTTTGGTGAACACTGGAGCTAGCTGATCAGCACAAGTCTTTAGTACTCGCCCAGATAAACCACCTGGGCCTACAGCTTTCCTCGTGTTCACACGCATCAGAACCCTCTTCACGTCGTGCTCGGACACCGAGAATGTGTGCACATCCCCAGCGGTGTGCCTCACTCCAGCCTCGCTAGCCAGCACGCTGACAATGTTGTTGTTAGCCGGCGAGCTAGGGGTGTTGTTGCCCATCTCAAATCGTGCATAAAAAGAGTTCAGGTCATCAGCTACGGAGACGCCGGCACTCCCGGTTGAGGGGGAGCTGCTCTGGTAATTTGTTATAGTCCATAGCCCCTGTCATAGGCACCTGGTGTCCCGTTGCTCCATCTGCGACTCCATCCTATCCTTGTACCTCCTTTTTGCGTCCTTCGCAGTCTGTAGGACTCTGCCTTGTAGTCATCCATGCTGCCGGATGCCAGGCCGGAGTTGTAAGCTGATCCATCCTGATGCACGACAGAAAATATGAGATTTTATTGAGAAACATTGATGTTCAGAGGGGTACACGAGTAGCAATTATTTAAGCACAAGGTACATTAGCTTTTATTTATGAGCAGGAGAAAAGATGTCTTTCTATAAGTCCAGCAAGTTTTGATGAGTCCGTAACTGGAGAATTGTGTACAGTTTTGGTGTCCCTTAATCTGACAAATTATATACATGCCATAGAGGGAGTGCAATAACATAGAATAGAAGCATAGAAAATAGGTGCAGGAGTTTGGCCATTCGGCCCTTCGAGCCAGCACCGCCACCAATATGATCATGGCTGATCATCTAAAATCAGTATCCTGTTCCTGCTTTTTCCCCATATCCCTTGATTCCTTTAGCCCTCAGAGCTAAATCTAACTCTCTCTCGAAAACATCCAGTGAATTGTGCTCCACTGCCTTCTGTGGCAGAGAATTCCACAGATTCACAATTCTCTGGGTGAAAAAGTTTTTCCTCATCTCAGTCCTAAATGGCTTACCCCTTATTCTTAAACAGTGACCCCTGGTTCTAGACTCCCCCAATAAAAATTCAATAGACTGGTTCCTCGGATAATAATAATAATGGATGGGATTTATATAGCGCCTTTCTAATACTCAAGGCGCTTTACATCGCATTATTCATTCACTCCTCAGTCACACTCGGTTGGTGGTAAGCTACTTCTGTATCCACAGCTGCCCTGGGGCAGACTGACGGAAGCGTGGCTGCCAATCTGCGCCTACGGCCCCTCCGACCACCACCAATCACTCACACACATTCACACACAGGCAAAGGTGGGTGACGTGTCTTGCCCAAGGACACAACGACAGTATGCACTCCAAGCGGGATTCGAACCGGCTACCTTCCAGTTGCCAGCCGAACACTTAGCCCATGGCACCATCTGTCGTCCCAAAATGTCCCGGATGGTACATTTGCTATAAGAGGAGAGATTGGGTAGATTAGAACTCTCTACTGTATCCATTTGCATAATGAAAGAAGCTCTCCATTAAATTTGCAAAACTCCTACAGAGCTCAACAAGATCTTTTCCCTGCTTGAGTCATCTAGGACCAAGGGTTATAATATCAAAATGGGAGACAGTCCATTTAAGACTAAGGTGAGAAATGTCATCCCTGAGAATGTGGTGAACCTGTGAAGCTACTTTCAAGGAACCATGTACCTGCACTCCTAGATCCCTCTGCTCTACTTCCCAGACCAAAATGCAACAACTCTCATTTCTCTGTATTAAATTATTTCAGCCATTCCTCAGCCCATCTGCCCAACCAATCAAGATCCTGCTGCAATTTTTGACAGCCACATTCACTGTCTACCTTACCACCCACTTTAATGACATTTGCAAACTTGCTAATCTTGCTTTGTAAGTTTTCATTCAAATCATTGATATAGATGACAAACAGGAATGGGCCGAGCACCAAACCTTGAGGTGCACCACTAGTCACAGGCCTCCAGACCAAAAAGCAACCTTCCACCATCACCCTCTACTTCCATCCACGTATCCAGTTTTCTATCCATCCAGCTACCTCTCCTTGAATCCCATGCAGCTGCAAGATTATTGCAAAACACACAATCAGCATCTTCTAGCAATAATTCCACCTCTCTGGCAGAATCACCAGAAGTCTTCATACTTCGGCAAAGAGATTTAAAGATACGGGATGTCCTGGTGCTTGCTGCACCAATGATAAGAGATCAATGTGGCTACCTGGTGATGGGTAAACAGCAGAGTTACAGGTGAGCACTAGTAAAAGTAAGGATAAAAGCAATGTTGTTGCAATGCTGAATATCTGAGCGTGAGATGTGTTCTGATAGATTGTTTATGGATGAGTGATGTTAATGTGATGCATTTGCTGAAGGTGGTAGTGAAGTTGATAGGATGTGGGCTTTTAACTTACCATCACAGACTGTAAATACAAAGCCATTGAGCCCCTGTGGCATTTGTTTGAGAGCCTCAAACCTTGAACACTAGCACTGAGTTTCACTGATATCTCCTCCCACTAGCTTCTGAGGGAGGACACTTGAGGGAGACTTTAGTTGGACACTTGGACCTCATGGATAGTTCACTGCATTGTTCCTCCTCCTCCATCAAACCCTTTAGTGCAACTCAAGAGCCTGTTATCCCCATTTCGTGCCATTCTTCCCTATTTCCCCATGTTATATTCACTTGCAGAACAAGTGTCTGCACGTGTTCCAGCCTTCTTTTGTAAGTGATGGAGGCTAACTTTGAATGGTACAGAGATACTCAACTATAAGGTGTAGGAAGGAACTGCAGATGCTGGTTGATACCGAAGATAGACACAAAATGCTGGAGTAACTCAGCGGAACAGACAGCATCTCATGAATGAAGGAATGGGTAACGTTTTGGGTCGAGATCCTTCGTTAGACTTCTGAAGAATGGTCTCGAACCGAAATGTCACACATTCCTTCTCTCCAGAGATTTTGCCTATCCCGGTGAGTTACTCCAGCATTTTGTGTCTATGCAACTATAATGATGGTAGACAAGCATTGTCTATATCATTGTAAGTGTGGGGGTTAACCACGTGCACCAATCCTGAGCCAGTTCATCAAATTTCTTCTTAAACAATTTCCGCTGCGCTCTTCAGCAGTCCTTCCCAGTAACTTGTTCCACAATCTTATTAAGAAGACGTTTTCAAGGCCCACATCAGTAGTAAGACCTTGTACGTAGGCTTATCTTACCGGAAAATCACAGGCACATTGCCTCAAATTTTCCACCCAGTAATGCAAATGGATGGAAAATCATTGGTGATGTATCTATAATTGTCCAGCAAATAGCTTGCACTGAAATATTCAGTCTGTTTATTCTGGATGAAGAAGTTCAAGTTAACTTCTTATTTCCTCTTTGTAACATATGTTCTTGGGAGTTTAAACACTTCAGCATAATGAGCTGTTTAGCTGGATCAGTTTTCGTCGAAGTGACAAGGCACAGCATGGAAAGCTGACTCTAGCAGAGTAAAATATTCACTGGATGACAAATCTTGTACCAATATGGTCTCCAGAACAGTCTTACAGCTGACTGGAGGTACAAGGAACTGCAAATGCTAGAATCCTTCCCTCCCCGCACCCCCTGTCTCCCACCCTCCCATCCCATTCACCAACATCCCTCCTACTGGCTTTACATTTCACTCCTCGTCTCTCTTCATCTGCAAACCTGTTTTCTCCTTTGTCAGTTTCTCCACCCTTCTGCAAGTTAACCCCCCTCACCTGTATCCACCCATTACTTGCCAGGCTTTGTCTTACCCCGCTCCCACACCCCCTTCCCCGACCTCTCTTTTCCAGCTTTCTTCTCCAAACTGCAACCAGTTTGAAGAGGGATCCTGGCCTGAAATGTCTCCTGTCCATTCCATCCACACATGCTGCCTGACCCATTCAGTTCCACTAACACTTTGTGTTTTGCCCATAGCTGACCTAGTTGGGGTGGCACCTCAAATGGAGGTAAGTTGTCTCAAAATGAAATGAAGGAAATATCTAAGTCACTAATAGACGGCAGGATAGTATTATGCAAACATATTGTACAAATTTGATAATCCTGCCCAGAAATTGAGGAAGAATTAAACAAATTTAAACAACCGAGAAATCAGCAGCTTTGCTGACTGACGTGTTCTCTTGTGTGCAACTGAAAACCCGTAACACTAATGAATTCCCTTTAGATTTTCAGCATCAACGTCAGGCTTACTGAGTTCCTGCCTAATGGATCTTGCTACACAAAATGGACTTGCAGGGTTTTATTTATCCCACAGGGAAATGTCACTGGGTTATAACCAGTTTTTTTTTTCCATTCTTATCTATTATTTATTTGGTGAAACATTCCTGCTGCCATTTTCTGAAAATGGCTCAATGTTCCTGGAAATGTGTTATGGAAAGCTATGGAAACTTTTCCCATAGAACCCTTTTTTGCAAAGGGATACGATTAAAGGAATCATACAGCTTCCCTTTACTTACAGCATAATTGGCATTTTACTGAAGTAAAATAAATTATGCCATATCTATGAAAGCTGCAGGAATTGTAAAGAAACTCATACCTCGAAATTGCACCCCTGTTACATTGTCATACCAGCTGTGTAGTCTACTTTGTTCGTATAATTAACAGTCTCTGGAATTTTGGATCATGCAGCTGCTAATATCTCTTGCATTTAGTCAATTATTAATCATAATAACCACTAAGCTCCATCTGAAAAATGTTTCTGTTGGATTAAGTAATTTGGTAATAACTAGATCACATTGGTCTGATATTTAACACGTATCTCATTAGTGGTAAGTAGAATATCACTTCCAGATGAAGCTTGAAAGCAGAAAATAAATAGGTCTTCAAATTTCCTGCTTTTGAATTGGCAATTTTCTTGAGAAAGGCGTACTTAATGATCATGCAATGGCAGTATGAGTTGCTGTCAAGGGGAGAATGAATTGTTGATTCCAAATTGCCCTCGTGGAGGGATTGTTGAGCCATCTTCTTCAAGCCAGTCCATCGGTTGAAGGGCACAACTTGCAGTATATCCAACAAAGCTGTTTCAGCAAAGGCTGATGCATTCATTCACACGAGGTTCAGCCTGGGTAGAAGATCCATCTCAGCTTCATCTTACCATCATAGAAGTCATTACTCAGCCAATAAACGGACCTCCGTGTGTTTAGTTTAGTTTAGTTTAGTTTAGTTTCGTTTAGAGATAAAACATGGAAACAGGCCCTTCAGCCTACTGAGCCTGCACTAGTTCTATCCTACACATTATGGATGATTTTGTTTAACGGAAGCCAATTAACCTACAATCCCGCAGGCGGAAACCGAAGCACCCGGAGAAAAAAATCCATGCAGTTACAGGGAGAAGTGCAAACTACTGACAGCACCCGTTGTCAGGATCAAACCCAGGTCTCTGGCGCTGTAAACAGCAGCTCCACCGCTACGCCATTGTGGTCTGCCTATGTGATATCAAGAAATGGCTGAATGGACTAACTGTAGACCATCCTGGTTGTCGTCCTGACGATCAGGGCTCTATAAATACCCAGGCCTCAGGCCAAGCTGTTCCAGTATAGTTACAATACTGTGCATTTCCCCAATAAAATGGAATTTTAACAAGACATGTCCTATTCACAAAAAGCAGGACAAATCCAATCTAGTTAATTACAGCCCCACTAGTCTACTCTTGACCATCACCAAAGTGATTGAAGTGATTGACAGCGTTATCACGCAGTATTTACATTAATAACACTGAGACCATTGGAAGGAAAATGTGCATTTTTAAATGTAATACAATTTGTCCCTCTATTTACCAGTTTCTATGGCATTACCCATGGTCAGGCATTGTTCATGAGACTTTGGCAGGGACTTTAAAGGTTGTGACATTTTTTCCATAACAAATATTTGGTTGGTGTGAGTAAAGGGGCTGTCCCACTGCAGCGACCTAATTGACTAGTTTAGAAGAGTTTGTCCTCGACTCATACTCGCAGCATGGTCGACACAAGGTCCTAGGAGGTCTTTGTAACGCTCCTTCATGCTCGAGAGCAGTCCCTGCGTACTCGAGGCCTCAGCTAGGTCGCGGCACTTTTTTCTACATGCTGAAAAATGCCCGCGCATAAAAAAAGTCACCATGAAAAAAAATTTTTTTTTTACTCGTAGGTTTAGTTGAATTAGGTCATAGTAGGTCAGCATGTTATTTGTAGGTAATTGAGGGTAGTCGAAGGTAATCGAAGGTAGTCGAAAGTAGTCGTAGATAGTCTTCAACATAGTCGAAGGGAAGTCGATGGAGATCGTAGGAGGTCATCTTCACTCTCCACTATTCGGTGTCCAATTTTCCCGAAGCTAGTTGAAACTGGTCTTCAACGTAGTTGAAGGAGGTCGAAGGAGGTCTTCTACATGACACTTTTTCAAACGCTCCTAAACTCTTCTAAACTCGCCAAATAGGTTGCTGCAGTGGGACAGCCCCTCGAATAGTGAGATGCCATGAATATATTGCGTTTGTGTTGTGAATTATTAGATGCCCGCCTATGTTAAATGACTGCTTACTACCGTAAAATATGAACTGAACTGATTAATTAGTAGGTAGGAATGAAATGCAGACACTGGTTTATACTGAAGATAGACACAAGATGCTGGAGTAAATCAGTGGGTCAGGCAGAATCTCCGAGCATCTCTGGAGAAAAATAATAGATGACGATTTGGGTTGGAACGAATGTTCCCTCTAAACTTTAGTATCCGTGTGCGCAAAAATCTTGTATTGTGCATTTTTTTATGCTGTTACAAATGTGTGTGCGCACTGAATTCTTGTGCAAATATATGAACCCATGAGCTTTTGGTGTAGCAGTTTTTACTATTCCGTTAAGCCATTCAACTTTAAACCAAAATCAAAATTTATTTCAATAAAAACTCAGCTACAGAATTCCCCACGAAATGCTACACTTGTCACTTTACCTCTCCACCTCTCCCCTCTCTCTCTTTCTCCCTCTCCCCCTCTCCTGCTCCCTCCTCCCCCCTCTCTCCTCCCCCTCCATCCCTCCCTTTCCACATTCACTCTCCATCCATCTCTCCCTATCCCCCATCACCTTCCTCCCCATCTCTCTCTCCCTCCTCTCCAAGGTCCAGTCCCGTCCATTTACTGCTGGGTTCCTGTCAGCAGTGCTGCTATCTTTGACGAGGACGGCTCTGGCCCTCTCCTGGGTGAAGCGCAGGGACTGGATGCGGCGCCCGCGGATCAGATATAGCACCCGCAGACCAGGTTTCCCCGATGCAGAGCGGGCTGCAGCTGACCCCGGTGCCGGATCGGGCCGCAGATTTTGAAGAAAAAAAATTCAGAATTTGAAAATCTTTTGAGCGCACATAAATTTTCTTTGTGCATGATTTCAAAACTTGTGTGCACGTGCACACACGCACAGCTTAGAGTGAACATTGGTTGGACCCCTTCTTCTGAATGAGAGTAGAGGTTGGGGGGTGGATATAAACTGGAAGTGGGATGAGGCCAGCAACAGGTGTGAGCCTTAGGGGAAGAAATCTGCAAATTTGACCCAATCTAGTTTCCTCATGACTGTATTAAACATAGAAATATAGAAACATAGAAAATAGGTGCAGGAGGTGACCATTCGACCCTTCGAGCCAGCACTGCCATTCACTGTGATCATGGCTGATCGTCCCCTATCAATAACCCGTGCCTGCCTTCTCCCCATATCCCTTGAATCCACTAGCCCCTAGAGCTCTATCTAACTCTAACTCTATTCTAACAATGATATGCACTTTGTAAATAGCTCATTCTAAGCTTCCCCCAGTCTAGTTTCAGTCAAAAATCACTAAGTCAAGCACTTGCGCATCTAAACTTTATTTTAACAAAACACAATTACAGTTCCACCTAACCACCGCGGGTTTGATCCTCGTATCTGCCTGATCAAGCCCTCTTTAGCCTTTCTCAAGCAGAGACATTCCAGAAGGTCATGCAGTCCTCCCAGATGATCGACACAGGACCTCGTGGGAGCGGTCTTTTATAGGTCACCAAACCTTGAGGGGCCGAACCACATAGGGGTGGTCTCTATACAGTCCAATAACAGATATCGATTAACACAGTATTTGATAGACATTTCCCTAACCCAGTGAATAATACAATGTATTTGAAATAAAGTTCAAGAAGGAAGCAAACAAGAATAAATATTGAAACATGTGCCCTGAGCTTCAAACAGGGGTGGGAGATGGCAACCTTCACGTGGTCCGCCCTGTTTCAACAAATGCAATCAACCTGGCGTACACAATCAAGTAAGATCAAATAGAACAAGTTGTCCTACAACTTTAGGCTGTGCACGCCATACGCAAGAAGAAGAAGAAGCTCCAAACAGTTTCTCCAAGGCTCAACAGTTCGACCAATCATCGATTAACAGGATGACCATCTTGCAACATTATTTATACTATTTGCAATGCTTTTGCAGTGATCCAATCGAAATGATGCATTTAGGGCCTGTTTGCAAAACTGCTATACATTTTATCAATTTAGGAGAAACAAGAAGAGCACCTTGAGCCCTCACCATCCTGCATACTAGTCTGAGCCTAGACTGGCTGGCGCAATTCAAAGCCTGTAAAGTTCAGCTGACAAGGGTTAAGCAATTCTGACATGTGCAGGGATCCTCCATTTTATGGTGTCTTTAATTTGGCCAATATAAACATTCCCCTGGTTTATCATTCATGATAACCCTCATCATAAATGATAACTCCAGAATACAATGATGACTGCTATACTGTAACAAATGTTCTAACAGGAAGATGTTGATGTAGCTTCTCAGAATTTCATCGAGCTTCCCGAGTTTTCGTGGGTGTAGCTCCATGATTTCTGTCTGATGAGTTCACCTCCCGAGTTTTCGTTGGCGCGAATCCCATCCATCAATCTTGATACAGGTAGTTCATTGGTCCTTGATTCGTAATAGAGTGGAGAATTTCTAAGAAAACCTGGGAGGAAACAAGTTAACCACTGATACCTTCACTAATACTTTTACAATGATGAAGATGCACCCAGGCACTCCTTCCCTCTACTGTTACTGCTGTCGGAGTCATTAGAAGAACTTGGTAAGATCCTTCCCAACAAATTCTGACTCTTTCCTTACCCAATTATTCACTAAGACGTAGTCTCCAGGTTTTACTTTAATTTGAGTTACTAATGAAGGCATATCACCATAGGCTGCTGTCTCTCTACAATGTAAATCCCTTAAGGCTCTGGTCAAGGCTAAGATATAGTCGGTCATCTCTGCAGTCATATGGTGGAAATTAACTATTTTCATCGCCTTCTGGTTCCAATGAGTTTTTAAAGGCCTACCATAAATAATTTGAGCTGGGCTTGATCTAGATGTCCCTGCACGCGTGACTCTCATCTGAAATAGTGCTATTTGGAGTAATTTAATCCAAGTCTCCACCTTTAATTTGGCTAATTTAGTTTCAAGGGTCTGGTTTTCTACAAGTCCAGCAGCCTGTGGTCGATAAGCACAATTGCTGCTGGATCCCCAGCTGTTCAAAAAATTCTTTATTGATTTGTCCAATAAAGTGTGGACCGTTATCTGAGCAAAATTGAATGGGAATGCCGAATCTAGGGACAATTACTCTCATTAGCACCATGACAACAGTAGCCGCTTTATTGTCAAAGGTTGGGTATGCTTCGATCCACCGACTGAATACATTTACTATGACAAGAACATATTTATATCCTTGGCATCTTTCTAATTCAATATAGTCCATTTGCAATGTCTCAAAAGGACCCATAGGCAATGGTGTTTTCCCTCCTTCACATCCTATTCCTCTCCATGGATTGTATTTCTGGCAGACCAGACAATTACTGCTTACCTTTTGAGCAAAGGATTGTAATTTTGGATGCCATCAAGTAGCCAATAGAGTGTCCCCTGCTGCCCTTGCACCACAATGGGTTGCATAGTGCATACACTCTATAACCAATACTGCTAATAGGTCTATCATGCCAGTTTGCCCTGCTGGAGTGGTCCACAGCCCAGTCATACAATCCAGTACACATCCCAGTTGTCTCCATGTCTCCTTATCTCCTTCAGTGGCCTCTTGTAATCAAATGATTTCTTGGATGGTTGGCATCACTTTCTCCAAGGTGGACTTATTAGTTACACTTTTAGTCTGCCTCATCATTTTAGGTGCCATCACCTTACATTCCCATGATACTTTCTTAGCTACTAAATTGGCATTACGATTTCCAATAGCTGCTGGGGTCTGTCCTTTAGTATGAGCACTACATTTCATTACAGAGATTTGTCTGGGTGGCATTAAGGCCTTCAATAAATTTGTCACCAATTGTTTGCGTGATATTTGGGTTCCGGCAGAAGTTAGAAATCCTCAATTTCTCCATAATTGTCCAAGATCATGCACCACCCCGAATGCATATCGAGAATGAGTGTACATATTCACTTTTAGATTTTCCCCAATAATACAAACCGGAATTAAAGCGAATAATCCAGCTGCTTCTACAATCTCTGTCTTTTGATTAATAATTGCATACCCAGACAACCTTTCACCTCGCGGTCCAATGGATGCACTCCCGTCCACATAGAAACATAGAAAATAGGTGCAGGAGTAGGCCATTCGGCTCTTTGAACCTGCACCGCCATTCAATATGATCATGGCTGATCATCCAACTCAGTATCCTGTACCTGTCTTCTCTCCATACCCCCTGATCCCTTTAGCCACAAGAGCCACATCTAACTCCCTCTTAAATATAGCCAATGAACTGGCCTCAACTACCTTCCATGGCAGAGAATTCCAGAGATTCACCACTCTCTGTGTGAAAAATGTTTTTCTCATCTCGGTCCTAAAAGACTTCCACCTTATCCTTAAACTGTGACCCCTTGTTCTGGACTTCCCCAACATCGGGAACAATCTTCCTGCATCTAGCCTGTCCAACCCCATGAGAATGTTGCAAGTTTCTATAAGATCCCCCCTCACTCTTCTAAATTCCAGCGAGTACAAGCCGATATAATGTGATGTCAGGATCTTCCATGGGTACATCCCTCAAGTCCTCTCTCACTGATGTTTATAACAAATAGACAGTCGTGTCCTGCGTCTGATTGCTCTTCTGCGGGTGAAATAAGAAAAGAGGCTGGGTTAATCAATGTACAATGTTTGGACTGCAATTTCGGATTGTTCAACAGATAGATCTCATACTTATTTTGGCAGGCCATTGTCAAGTGCTGGGTTTGAAGCTGCCCCAACAATGCCGATACCGAATGTGAACTGTACACTACAATTTCCTGCTGAAGTGTCAAATTAGCAGCTGATTGTAAACTATTGTAGATTGCAGTTAAGATTTGAGTGCAAAGACGATGTCACCTAGCTACTAGATCTAATTTGGAGGAGTAATAAGCAACTGGTCTATGTCTATCCCCATGCTTTTGTGTTAGTACCGAAGTGGAACAGTCAGATAGAATTGTACAATACAGTTGGAAAGGACGATCATATAATGGCCTTCCCAATGCCGGGGCTTGCATCAATGATCTTTTTAAGTTCTCAAATGCCTCCTGTGCTGCCTTTGTTAATTTAAATTTGCCCTCCTTGCTGGTATATTGTGTTAGCTCCTTGGTTTCTAGAGCTATATTTGGAATCCAGGGTCTGCAATAATGAACCATGCCCAGCCATTGTATCATTGGTTTGGCTTCTTTGGGGACTAGAAATTCGCAGAAAGGTTCGAGTCTGCTCTTCTCAAGGCTTCTTTTGGTGGCCGAAATTATAATTCCTAGAAATCTTATTTTCTCCTGAGCTAACAGTACTTTTGATGGTGAGACCACATATCTTAGATCGGCTCGATGATTTGGTAGTTGTGCAATGTCTTTCCGATTACTGGATTCATCTTTACTGGCCACTAATACCATTAACATGCTGCACTAAAGTTGAATTCATTTTGAACTTCAAAGTACTTAGGTGATCCTGCAGACACCTGGAAAATAAAGTAGGCGAGTTGACAAATCCTCGAGGCAACCTGGTCCAGGTATATCGTTGGCTGCTATATGTGAAGGCAAACAAATATTGGCTGCCCTCATGAAGAATAAGAGAAAAGAATGCATGTTGCAATTCGACTATCGAAAAGACTTTTGCTTCAGCCGGTATTTGGGCTAGGATATGGGCAGGGTTTGGCACTAGGGCATTAGGTGGTTCTACAACAGAATTGATTTCCCTTAATTCTTGTACGAGTCTATATTGAACCTCCTTTCCCGGTTTTGGTACGGCAAGAATAGGGGTGTCTCAAATTGATTTGCACTTCACCAATATTCTTTGTCCTTCGCATGATTTAAAGAAGGTTTCCAGCTCACTGTCCTTTCCACTCCTATCGTAAGCCAGTGTAATGTGAAGTGGGGGTTCTTTGTCCAGATCTAAGGACCACCATTGAGGGGTCACTATGGAGTAACATTGTCGTACGGCAGCCCAGGAGGTCACTATTATGCCTCTTTTGCAATTATCAAGAAAGCTCATCAGCGCCTCTACTTCCTGAGAAGATTACGGAGAGTCGGTTTGTCAAGGAAGACTCTCTCTAACTTCTACAGGTGCACAGTAGAGAGCATGCTGAGCGGTTGCATCATGGCTTGGTTCGGCAATTTGAGCGCTCTGGAGAGGAAAAGACGACAAAAAGTAGTAAACACTGCCCAGTCCATCATCGGCTCTGACCTTCCTTCCATCGAGGGGATTTATCGCAGTCGCTGCCTCAAAAAGGCTGGCAGTATCATCAAAGACCCACACCATCCTGGCCACACACTCATCTCCCTGCTACCTTCAGGCAGAAGGTACAGGAGCCTGAAGACTGCAACAACCAGGTTCAGGAATAGCTACTTCCCCACGGCCATCAGGCTATTAAACCTGGCTCGGCCAAAACTCTGATTATTAATAACCACTTTCTGTTATTTGCACTTTATCAGTTTATTTATTCATGTGTGTATATATTTATATCATGGTATATGGACACACATATCTGTTTTGTAGTAAATGCCTACTATGTTCCGTGTGCTTAAGCAAAGCAAGAATTTCATTGTCCTATACAGGGACACATGACAATAAACTCACTTGAACACATGAACACTTGATCTATTGCCACATTCTATTTTTAGTTGGAAAGCACAGAGTAAATATCTCGCCATGAGGTTGCAATCTAATCTGGTGGTTATCACAAATCTATGTTTGATTGCCTTTCCTCCATATACTACTTCGACTGGCTCAGAGATGGGATACTGGCAAACTTGTCCTTGAAACCCGGACACGTTCTGAACTTCTCTTGATTCTGGTAAATTATAAATTGGTTGAAGAGATGACATGGATGCGCCTGTGTCTACTAGGAAGGTGCAGATTTTACCTTCAACCTGTAGAGACAACATAGGTTCCTCATCAGAATTGCATCCAGTCACTACTAGGTTCGCTAATCATAGGTGTGTGAATGGGTTATTCGGAGAAAGGGAGATTTGTCCCCTTGGCTCTTGATTTTCCTGCCAGTTCCCTCTGTGCTCTCTTGGATCCCGTTGATCCCTCCATTATCTTTGATCTTGGACATTTCTTCTGTGACCCCCTCTTTCGTTCCATTATTTATTTGGGCACCCCCTACTCCAGAGACCTATCCTTCCACAACTATAACACTGGCCCATTCCTGATGGCCGACATGTCCTCGACCCTGGTCTTTGGAGGACTGGCTCTAGGGCAGATGCTTCTCTATAATATCGGTCGAGATATTCCAGGACTCTAATTTCTCCCAGTCCATACTTTGCAGGTAGTCTGGGGATCCATGGTTCAGGGTCGAATTTTGGTACTTCCTTTCTGATCACATATTCAGTTTTTTGTTTTACTGCAGATGGGCTACTCTGCTTCTTTATGTCCCTCCAGTGATATCTTACAGCCCTAACCATTTGACAGGCACTATGTTCTGTCCAGTCCATGTTATTAGACTTAATGGCTTCTGCTACGTTGGTGGGAAGGCAATTCAATAGGATGGCACAATATTGAGGGGAATTTACTCAATTTCTGTGATTTAAGTCACCCAATTGGTCCATATATAATTCTCCCCTTTTTGGTCTTACATCTAGTATTCTGGTCAAATCGATTGGTGTTTGAAGGGTGTATGCAAGGGCTGTTAAAACAGCTTCTTCCTTTGCACCATTGTCCGCTATTATATTTGCAAGAGCTTCATACGACGGATGCCCTAAATTTGTTAGGAATCTGGTATGCTCACTTGGGGTAATTATTGCTGGATCACCGCCCATAAATCCCGGGATTCGGCGTGATAAACATGCATTGTAGTTCTTAAGTGATCCACAAAAGAAGCTGGTGATTTTCTACGATTGGGCATTGGACTTAAAATAGCCATCATCTCATTCGCTTTCCATGGGGAATAGGCTCTAATTGTACGGGGATTATTTGCACTCACTGCATTGGTTGCATCAAAAGAAGGGTTGTTTGTTTAGCTTCAAGATCTACCTCGGCTTCTTCAATTGTTGTCAATTGTATCTTCCCCTTCACCAGGGGGTTCACGGTACTTCATAAATGATTTCCTTCCTTCTCTAACTGCTTGTTCAACCTGTCTAGGGGTATGCTCTTAATTTTTATTAACTAATTGAGTTATTTTTCTGAAGAAGGGTTTCGGCCCGAAACATTGCCTATTTCCTTCGCTCCATAGATGCTGCTGCACCCGCTGAGTTTCTCCAGCATTTTTGTGTACCTTTGAGTTCTTTTTCTAGTCTGGCTTCTGGTACCGTGAACTCCAGGTCAGGTTTAACGTAGTCTGTGCCATGGAATTTGATTGTCTATTCCGTCACGAGCTTCGCGATGTGCATCTAATGTATTGGGATCGTAAGATGTAGAAGGTGGTGGACATGAATTCCTAATTTTAACGCTCTTCCAATCTTCTAAATAATCATCGTCATCCCCCTCGTAACCCGTGCCAACCATCGGATCCTCACGCTTAAAACTTATCGATGACAATTTTTCTGTGAAAGATTTTCTTCTCCCTTTATCTTTAATACTCTCAGGCTCTTCCCTTACGTTACCTGGAGGTTCAAAGGCTTCAGTATCTTCTAATTTTATCCCCCGCTTTAGAGTTGCTTCCTTCCAACTTGCCATTCTTTCCTCTGCTCTACTCGCTTTCTGTTCCTCATAATATGTTCTCCACAATTCAATCAATTCTTTAGCCTCAGCACTATCGTGGCATTGCCAGACAATCTGCTCAATGTATTTCAATCCCTTTACTGTAGCTATGCCCCCTCTGGGCCTTAATTTGCTCCCTAATTCTCTATTTAATAATCCGGAAAGAATTCGTAATTAATCAGCTTTTTGTGGAAATTCAATGCATATTTATTGTAAAGGACTTTCCGAATCAGCGGCTTATCTTTATTTGCATGGTTCCTCATTCTATTGGATATGGAAGCAACCCTAAAGCTACTCGCACCTCTTAACAATTTCTCTTTCTAATTCCGAAATTACTAAAGTCGTTTTTAAACAATATTCAAATCAAAATGCTCCAGGAAACAACCAACCACTATCACACACGTTCTCGCAGCCCATTTCCTATCCCGACCTTAATCTAAACAAATGCAAATGAGCTCCAAACATGTAAGCAAAATTGAATGCAGAAAATAAATTATTCCACTTATTATAAGTATGCCTAACCACATTCCTGTAAAACCATAAGTACTCGTCTAATAGAGCATTTGTTAACTATTCAGTCTCAGATTTATATTGCAGTATTCTCAATCCCTCCTTGTCGTGGGCTCGGTCAACGGAATGACTCCTCCCCGACACAGCGATTGAAAGAATACGAACCCTGATCGAACCACCACTAATCAGATTCTAACAACACTACAATCTAAACAATTACAAATATTTAATTCAAACACACTTTTACTTAAAATTATCTAACACCCAAAAATCCTTAAGCACTCACACAAGCAATACAAATAGCAGTCCGCGAACTTAACACGCTCTAAATCTTTTTGCATACACAAGTATTTATACAATTCGATCTGATAAAGATGCTAAAAAAGACGATGCTGGATTTTTACAATTTACAATAATAATTTAACACGCTAGCGCACAGTTTACAAACACTCGATCTCAATGCCGCGTCACGCTGTTATCAATCAGTGAACCTCTCCCGCTGATACCGAAGATTTTCCCCTTCCTAGGTTACTCTTTGCTGAGGGGTACTACTTCTTGAATGGACTACTTTTCCTCCTAAAGGTTACTTTCCTCCTGCTAAGACTGGACTTCTATAGGGGGACCTCTATCCCTCCTCTCTAAGTTCTACAGAATTAGGGGTACCTTTCGCATCCGGGTACTTTTCACCAAGTAAACCAGGTTCCCATCTCTTAGTTACTGTTCGCTATCAGGTTCTAATCAACAATCGACCAGAGGGTTACTATTCACTGTTGATCAGCCGCTATTCAGAATCAATCTCAAACATGCACAAACTCCGAAGTTCTATACACAGAATTCGAATTCTACCAAATGGGCAGAACTTCAATGTGAAATTCTGTATTTGGAAATTTGATTCTGCAAATCTAGACTAGTTTTGGTGTGTATCCCTCCGCATACGCGGGCTCTCGAATTCAAACTAAGTTGCCCAATGAAATCTCAAATGGACTAGAGTACTCCCAGCCAATCTATACACTAGCCACGGAGCCCAATGCCTTTACGAGGTTCCTCGTCTGTCACTCCAGGGAGGGAAGGTTGTTGGCGGCGCGACTCACCCGTTGCAGCGGCCCCTACAGCCTGTCTGTCTTTTTTTATTTTTTGTCTAGTTAAATGTAGTGTTGGTGTTTTTCTTAATACTAGTTTTAAATGTGTATATGTGGGGGGCGGGGGGGGGGAGGGGGAAACCGTTTAAAATCTCTTCCCTGTCCGGGAGACCCGACCTTTTCCCTGTCGGGTCTCCGTTGTCGTTGGGGCCTAGCACCGTGGAGCGGCCTCCAACCTGAACGACCCGGGGGCTCGGGAGACTGCGGAGCTGCGGACTACTCACCATCGTGGGGCTGGCCGGCCTCGGAACGTGGGGAGCGGTGGTGACTCGCTGCTGTGACTCGACTCCTGGGGCTCGGAGGCTCCAGCAACGCAGCCGCAGGCCCGGTGGACTGGGACATCGGGAGCTCGCGGGTCCGGGGGAAGAGAGAGACCGCTTCCCGGAGCTCCCGGAACTCGACTTCTCCAGCCCGTGTCGCGGGGTTGGAACGACCTGGAGCGGGGACGTACATCGCCCGGCGCGGCTTCATGGCCGTGGGACATTCCAGCGCCCGCCGGGGGCTCCAACTTTGTGACTTTTAGACCGGGAACGGGGCCGTAAATCGCCCGGCACGGCCTAAAATGGCCGTGGGACTTATCATCGCCCGCCTGGGGCTTGGATATCGGGAGAGACATGGAGAACAGGGGAGATAAAAGACTTTGCCTTCCATCACAGTGGGTCCACTGTGATGGATGTTTGTGTGAATTAAATTGTGTCTATGTCTAGGAATTGTCTTTGTTTGTATGGCTGTGGAAACAGAATTTCGTTTGAGCCTCACTGAGGCTCAAATGACAATAAATTGTATTGTATTGTATTGGACTCAGACACCCCTCTCTGCTGGGCACTGGGGATTCAGCGACTAACCTCTTCGCGCTGGCAGTCGATGCTGATTTTCAGAACGCACCTTTCCAATCACCGCTCCCGGCAAAGATAGATCAATACGTAGACCAGACCTGTGTTTGAATACCCCACCAATTGGACAATGGGCCAGCCCTCGCCCTCGAAGTGCGTCAGGCTCTCGTTAAAGCAGCTGCAGTCTGCCAACTATGACCAAGTTTTGGGCCATGCCTCACCCTGTTTTATGGGCCCCTAACCCATAGGAGTGCTAAACACCCCCCCCCCCCCCCCCCCCCCCCCCGTGCTTGCAAAACTCTGTTCTGTAAGTAGCTCGTTCTAAGCTTCCCCCCAGTCTTGTTTCAGTCAAAAGTCACTGAGTCAAGCACTTGCGCATCAAAACTTTATTTTGACAAAACACAATTACAGTTCCATTACTATACCTAACCACAGTGGGTTCGATCCTCGTATCTGCCTGATCAAGCCCTCTTTAGCCTTGCTCAAGCAGAGACACTCCAGAGGGTCACGCAGTCCGAAGTGTTCTCCCAGAAGATCGACACAGTTCTTTTATAGGTCCCCGAACCTTGAGGGGCCGAACCACATAGTGGTGGTCTCTATACAGTCCAATAACAGATATCGATTAACACAGTATATGATAGACATTTCCCTAACCCAATAATACAGTGATGCAATGTATTTGAAAGAAAGTTCTAGCAGGAAGAAAACAAGAATAAACATTGAAACATGTGCTCTGAGATTCAAACAGTCTCTCCAAGGCTCAACAGATTAACAGGATGACCGTCTTGTTTGCAAAACTGCTATACATGTTATCAATTTAGGAGAAACTAGGTGAACACCTGGATCCCTCACCATCCTGCATACTAGTCTGAGCCTAGACTGGCTGGCGCCATTCAAAGCCTGTAAAGTTCAGCTGACAAGTGTTAAGCAATTCTGACAAGTGCAGGGTTCCTCTATTTTATGGAGTTTTTAATATTATTACAATATTAACAACTTCATACATCATCAAATTAGCTCAGGTAACCCAAAGATTTAAAAGCTCAGATAACTATAAGTGAATAATATGTTCCAGTCATTACCATCAGGGCTCACCTGCCACTGAAAAATAAAGAGGTACAGATTTTAGTGAACAAAAGACTGGCATAAAATGAGCAACCCATGGTATGTCAGAATGTACACTATTATTGTTTGTTTTTATGTGTATGTATGTTATATGTGTGTGTGCAGGGTAATCTATATTACTAAAAGTCTGATCTTGACCGGTTTTGGCTCACTTTGCTGCGATGTCCGAGGGAACGCCGCCACCTACGGCCGTCATATTTGGCCACCTCGCTCAGAGTCCCCCTTCCGGGAACGGAGGATTTTTCCCATCGATGACAAATCATAGAGATACAGTATTAATGTTTTTAAAAAGATCACCATTCTCTCTGCTGCCCCTGGTGGAGGGAGGGGGAGGGACTATAAAACCAGGAAGTGGTGTGCCTCACTCAGTCTCTGCAAGATGGATGAAGCGAAAGGGTCATGTCTCTCTGAGCTCTGAATAACACTGAACAAATTTCTACTCAACTGTGAATCCCCTTAATGTGTTTTGAAAATGAAAATATGGTTTGTTTGAAGCAAAAAGGCACTGCCTGCAAATGGTTGTTTGGGTGCTTTGGCCTGAAGTTAAAAGGCACTACTTACTGCAAATGGTGGCTTAGGTGCTTTGGCTTAAAGTTGAAAGGCACTACTTACTGCAAATGGTGGCTTGGGTGCTAGATAAAACGCTACCACTTACGGCTGTGATTTTTGGCCATCTTACTCAGTAAGAGAATTCTTCCCATCAATGAAAAATAAAAGTGTTTAAAAAATGTTGAGAATCTCTCTCCTGTCAATTACGCCATGAAGGCCACACCTTTTCCAGTGGGAGGGGGAGGCGTTATAAAACCCGGAAGTGTGGGTGTGGCTCAGTCTCTGCATGATGGGGGAGGGAGAGGTCACGACTCTGTCTGAGCTGTGAATCAACTGAACACACTGAATGTCTACTGAACTGTGAGTTTGGTGTTTTGTCTGGTTTTATGGTGGTTTCACCCTGCATGAAATGGTATGAAACTGCATTTGAATTTGGTGGCCTTGTACCATGCTTCAAATGGAATGAAACTGCACTTGAATTTGGTGGCCTTGCACCCTGCTTGAAGTGGAATGAAACTGCACTTGAATTTGGCGGCCTTGCACCCTGCTTGAAGTGGTTGGAAAACGCATTTGAATTTGGTGGCCTTGCACCCTGCTTGAAGTGGTAGGAAACTGCACTTGAATTTGGTGACCTTGGACCCTGCTCAAAATGGTAAGAAACTGCACTTGAATTTTGTGGCCTTGCACCCTGCTTGAAATGGTAGGTAAATGGATTTGAATTTGGAGACCTTGCACCCTGCTTGAAATGGAATTTCAAGGAATAGTCATGAGTCAACTGCCAGCCCACCAGCTGTGAGTGAGGTGCCAGCAGATCAGGCTTGAGGGACTGAGCTGCCACCCCAAGAACCCATACCAGCGGTCCAGAAAGCCCCCCCCCCCACCCCACTGGCCACCAATATTGGATTTGGTGGAGAGGTGGAATATTGCGTCGGGGGGCCAGCCCTCCCGTGTGAACATGGGACCCAATGGGTCCCACTTAGTCTAATACTTGTCTTTTTCTTTTTTTCACTTTTAATTTAATTTTAATTTTAATTTCAAGTTTCGTGGACCTTGTTGTGTGTTGTGACTGTTGGCAGACCAATTTCCCACCGGGGATGAATAAAGTTTTATAGTATTGTATCGTATAATATAATAAATGATAAAAAAAGTGATATATATATAACTTTTTTTCTCATTTATTATATTGTTTACAGAGTACTATGTTTACATATTCTGTTGTGCAGCTGCAAGTAAGAATTTCATTGTTCTATCTGGGACACATGACAATGAAACATTCTTGACTCGACTCGTGAAGATTTCAGATCCTGCTATGTGGATGAACATGCACAGAGATGAAGGCTATTCAACGATGCTGGCCTATCTTGTTATACAATTCACTTGAGTGCTGTGACTTGTGAGTGTTACTCATCTTCTGTTTACTTCTCAGACTCACTGAGGGATTTGTTTGCAAATAATATTAAATGAAGAGGACTATTAATGAGGTTTGCACGTAAACCAACACTTTTATCCTTTCGCAAACATCTGCAGACCCAAAAATAAGCTACTCAATGTGTCTGCTCAGACTGTGCATCATGTTATCTACGCTGGACGCTGCTTTCACAACAAGTGCTTTGACTTGTGCCATTGCAGTGGAGGCCAATCCAGCATCGTCTTGGCAGATGAAAATTGTGTTTTCCAATTCATTACTTTTCCATGATGTAAGTTACAATGCTATTTGTAATTTAATAACAAAACTGAAAATTATGGAAATGCTCAGCAGCTCTTGAGATATCTATGGGGGGAGAAGCAAAAGCAATACTTCAGGTCAATGACCTACCATCAGAATTATTATTTACACTTCTATCTTAATGCTGTATTAATGTTAACACATTAGGCTTCTTAGGATTATTGTACCAAGGTTAATTCAATATTATGGAGG
>NW_022630269.1:0-28916 GCF_010909765.2 Amblyraja radiata
AAACACTCACTTTTGGGCTGGAAGTCTCCACGGCGATCAGTGTTGGGGCTCCAGATGTTTAAACTCTGATATTCAAACATCTGGTTGTTTAGATGCCCTGATGGTTCAACATCTGGCCGGCCCACTTGTTGGGAGTTTGGGCTGGGGGAAGAACGTTTAGTGCACTTCCCAAATTGCACGCTTTTCTACGCAACTTTTCTTCCAGCAGTCTCACGCTTTTCTCCTCACTACCAGCCATTTCACTCGTTTACCACAGTCCCTGCATCGAGGGCTAAATCATTCATCTATATTGCAGAAAGCAAAGGATCTAGTACATTGGCGAGGCCACATTTAGAGTTTCGCTTTCCGTTTTGGTCACCCTATTTTAGATAAGACGTTGATAAGATGGAAAGGGCGCTGAGAATATTTACAAGGATGTTGTCAGGGCTCGAGGGCCTGAGCTATAGGTTTCAAGGTTTCAAAAGTCAGTTTACTGTCACGTGTACCAATTAAGGTACAGTGAAATTCGATTTACCATACAGCCATACTAAATAAAAAGCAACCAGACACACAACTACATCAAAGTTAACATAAACATCCACCACAGTGGATTCCCCACGTTCCTCACTGTGATGGAAGGCAATAAAGTCCAAACTTCTTCCTCTTTCATTCTCCCGCGTTCGGGGCAGTCGAACCATCCACGGTCTCTAAGCAGAGACCGCAGGCGCCACGGTGTTAAAGTCCGCAGGCTGCCGCGGTTGGAGCCCCAAAGTCGACCCCCGACCGGGACCGCGAGCTCCGTGATGTTAAGTACGCAGGCTCCCGCGGTAGAGCCCTCCAGCAAAGGCCGCCAACTCTTTGATGTTAGACCGCAGTGCAGACGGAGATACGATACCCCCACACAAAACAAGCTAAAGAATATTAAAAACATACGTTTAACACAAAAACAAACAAACAACACGGACAGACAGACTGTTGGCGAGGCAGCCATTGCTGGCGCCACCCATAAGGAGATGTTGAGCAGGCTAGGACTTTGCTCCTTGGAGCGCAGGAGGATGAGGGGTGATCTTATAGAGGTGTATAAAATCATGAGAGGAATAGATTGGGTAAACGCACAGAGTATTTTTGCAGAGTAGGGGACACAAGAGCCAGAGGAAATAGGTTTAAGGAATAGAGTCCTAGCCTGCACAACCTCTCCCTATAGCTCAGGCCCTCGAGTCCTGGCAACATCCTCGTAAATCTTTTTGTACCCTTTACATCTTTCCTACCACAGGGTGACCAAAACTGAACACAATATTCTAATACTGACCAAGAATAAAACCGTGGGATGAAAACTGCCGAGCCAGCATTGCACCACTGACGAGGGAGCACCACACTGTCAGGGGGATAGTACGGGAATGGAAGAAACGCTGTGGGAAGGGCGGTAGTGGGGAAGGGCTATACCATCGGAAGGGAAATGCTGAGGGATCGCCCCACTGTGTGAAGCACTGTGTTGAGAGACTGCTGCCCTGTCAGAGGGATAGTACTGAAGAACAGCAACTCCTTGGGAAGGACCAGCATTGAGTTGAAGCTAATAACAAGCAACTGGTTTACACGAAAGATAGCTACAATATGCTGGAGTAACTCCGAGGGTCAGGCAACGTCTCTGGAGATAATGGATAGGTGATGTTTCAGGTGAGGTAAGGCTGTTGCAACAGCACACAACCTCATTATTGTGGCTGGTCGGGGAGAAAGTTAACTCAGAATAGTCGCCCTGTGAATGAGAGATTGGTCCGTACAGACTAGCTCTGTTGCAGCGGGCTGCTACACTGCGGGCTATTTAAAATCAAACAAACATTTATTCAATTATTTACAATAATAATATTTATAAAACAAATACCAATACCCGCCACCATAATACAAAATCACCAAATATTCTAAATACTGAATACTAAATAACTATATTACAATCCTTGTCAAGGATGCATTCCACCCCCCGCAGTGCCCAGCGGTCCCGGAAATCCTCCAGGGTGCCCGTGGACAGGGCGTATTCCCTCTCTAACAACACCCGGGCGCAGACGTAACCCCGGAAAAGGGGCAGGTGGGCAGCCGGCTTGGGCAGAGCCCTCTACCGCCTGGCGCCGTGACTCACGGATGGCCAGCTTGGCCAGGCCCAGGAGCAACCCGACCAGGACATCTTCAGCCTGACCCTCTCCCCTACGCACAGGGTGTCCAAAGATGAGGATGGTGGGTGTGAAGTGCAGCCTGGCATGGTCCCCGGCTGGGGCAGTTACACTTACCTCAGTGCCTGTAGCAGGTGGACTCCAGCTCTCCCACCGGGCTCCCGACCGACACGGGACATGGCTGATGGACGTGATGTGCCCGCTGGGCGCTCCTTCCCCCTCACCACCTGGTCGGCAGCAGCCGGTGACCCTCCAGCCACAGCACCGGATGTCCCTCTGGTCTGAGTCCGAGGCCTGCTGTACTGATGGTGCCTCTGCCCGGCTCCGGGAAATCCACAGTGGGCAGCGGGAGGTGGGGAGGTGGGGGGCGGCCTGCCGCATGGTGGGGTGGAAGGGGAGGGATAACACAGTCTGCAAGGTGGGAGATCGGACTCTTCTGATGCCTCTCTCTCTCCCTCCCCGCCCTCCCCGCCCGCCCTCTGGCGCTTCACCGCGCCGTGCTGCGCTTTTGCATGTCGAGCGCCCACAGCACGCAGGAGAGGACGGCGGCCCTGGTGTCCGCGGACCTGAGGCGATCCCACAGCCTCCGCAGCAGCGGCGTGAGCCGCCCGCACAGCGCGGACAGGCGGCGCCTGGCAAACTGGAGGCCGGACACCACAAGCTTGCTCCGCAGGAGGCCACACAGGAGCGAGCGCAGGACCAACAGCACCGGCATCATCCCTCTGCACAACTGGCTGAGTCGCAACCAACGCACAGGCTTCAGCTGCTGGCTCAAGTCACACTGATTAGTCAGAGCATTTGTCATGGGCAGAGAAGAGGGGGAGTAGGAGGGGTGGGGAGAGAGGGAGGGGGGGAGAGAAAGAGAACTCCAGCCAACAGATCCAGCATGCAGGTGCAGCAGGCAGTGAAGAAAGCGAATGGCATGTTAGCTTTCATAGCAAAAGGATTTGAGTATAGGAGCAGGGAGGTTCTACTGCAGTTGTACAGGGTCTTGGTGAGACCACACCTGGAGTATTGCGTACAGTTTTGGTCTCCAAATCTGAGAAAGGACATTCTTGCCATAGAGGGAGTGCAGAGAAGGTTCACCAGACTGATTCCTGGGATGTCAGGACTGTCTTATGAAGAAAGACTGGATAGACTTGGTTTGTACTCTCTAGAATTTAGGAGATTGAGAGGGGATCTTATAGAAACTTACAAAATTCTTAAGGGGTTGGACAGGCTAGATGCAGGAAGATTGCTCCCGATGTTGGGGAAGTCCAGGACAAGGGGTCACAGCTTAAGGATAAGGGGGAAATCCTTTAAAGCCGAGATGAGAAGAACTTTTTTCACACAGAGAGTGGTGAATCTCTGGAACTCTCTGCCACAGAGGGTAGTCGAGTCCATTTCATTGGCTATATTTAAGAGGGAGTTAGATGTGGCCCTTGTGGCTAAAGGGGATCAGAGGGTATGGAGAGAAGGCAGGTACGGGATACTGAGTTGGATGATCAGCCATGATCATATTGAATGGCGGTGCAGGCTCGAAGGGCCGAATGGCCTACTCCTGCACCTAATTTCTATGTTTCTATGTTTCTAACAGAATGAAGCAGAGTGGTGGCAGGTTGACAGCCAGCAATTCACTCTGTAGCACCTGCATCAAGTTATAATTAGCACACCTGGGCAGGTATTAGGCGGCACTCATATGGAAAATCACAAACACACACACACACACACACACACACACACACACACACACACACACACACACACACACACACACACACACACACACACACACACACACACACACACACACACACACAGACACACACACACACACACACACACACACACAACACACACACACACACAACATAAACAACACAGACACACACACACACACACACACACACACACACACACACACACACACACATAAACACACAGACACACACACACACACACACAACACACACACACACACACACACACCACAACACACAACACCACACACACACACATAAACACATAAACACACACACACACACATAAACACACATACACACACACACACACATAAACACACACACACACACACACACGCACACATAAACACACATACACACACACACACACTCACACACACACACACACACACACACACACACATAAACACACATACACACACACACAATTGCAATCACAATCACAATCACAACACATATGAGGAATTTCATTTGCCAAGTCAGTCATGCAAATCAAAAGCAACGGAACACACAAAACACATTTTAACATAAACATCCACCACAGTGACCCCTCCACATTCCTCGCTGTGATGGAAGGCGAAAAAAAGTTCAAATCTCTTCCCTTAGCTCGCCCGCGGTCGGGGGCCTCGAGCCCTCCGTTGACGGGACGATCTTGACTCCCGTAGCCGGCAGCGTTACACAAATGCACACATCAGAAGGTCTCGACCCAAAATGTCACCTATTCCTTTTCTCCAGAGATGCTGTCTGACCGGCTGAGTTACTCCAGCTTTTTGTGTCTATCTTCGACATACACATAAACACACAGACACACAAAACACAAAAGCGAATACACACATACAAAAATACACAAGGGCATGGATACTGAATATAGAGAGGATGTTTCCACTAGTGAGAGAGTCTAGGACTAGAGACCGTCGCCTGAGAATAAAAGGACACACCTTTAGAAAAGAGATGATCAGGAATTTCTTCAGTCAGAGGGTGGTGAATCTGTGGAATTCATTGCCACAGACGTCTGTGGAGGCCCTCAATGTGTATTTTCAATTTGGAGATTGACAGATTCTTGATTAGTACGGGTGTCAAATGTTATGGGGAGAAGGCAGGAGAATGGGATTAAGAGGGAGAGATAGATCAGCCATGATTGAATGGCGGAGTAGACTTGATGGGCCGAATGGCCTTATTCTGCTCCTCAAACATATGGGCACACAAACGCAAACACAAACACACACATGCACACACACTAAAATGCAAAGTTTCATACACTATCCCAGCCTACAGTCACATCGATAAACATATAAACACACACGCACACATACATTTACACACAAATGGACGTGTGTGCACACATACTCAACACCCAGAGCCACAGAAACACACATACAGACATACATAAGGATACGCAGAGATACATACGGACACCAGCCACACACTCATCCACAAACACATCGCAGGCACACACAGATGTGACTACACATCCATCAATTGCACAGACCCAATCCACTGATGTTGAGCAACTTTCCACTCTTCCTTCATTCAACTGATAGCCAGGGACAATTGACACTTATACCAAGTATGCAAACTCAAGCCGATTAACCTACAAACCTGTACGTCTTTGGCGTGTGGGAGTAAACCGAAGATCTTGGGGAAAACCCACGCGGTCACGGGGAGAACGTACAAACTCCGTACAGACAGCACCCGCACAGCTGCATTCACTGTAAGGCAGCAACTCTACTGCTGCGTCTCATCTTCAGAGTACAAAGTGATTTGCATGTGACCGAATACTCTAACAAACCTCTGTAGAACGTGTCCTGCTATGTAGAACGTGTCCTGCCCAGCTTGCATCAAAGCCTGATACATGGATTAACAGGAGGCTGGCTGCAAGATGTGCTGGGCTCAGCCCAGTCCATTACAAGCACAGCACTCCCCACCTCTGAGAGCATTTACATGAGGCGCTGCCTTAAGAAGGCAGCATCTAACATCAAGGAACTCCAACATCCAGGCCATTCCCTCTTCTTGCTCTTACCATTGTGAGGGAGTTACTGGTCCCCACACCACTTTCCAACAACTATCAGCTTCTTATACATCTCATATTTCGCTTGGGCAGGTTACAACCCAGCGGTACCAATATCGACTTCTCTAACTTCAAGTAACCCTTGCTTTCCTTCTCTGTGCGTCCCAACCCCTTCCCAGTTCTCCGACCAGTCTGACTGCCCCCTGATTACATTTTATCTGTGTAGAGGCAATTGCGGTGGCCTCAATAGGCCTGACTTTGAGGTGAACATGGGGTGGGGACTGGACATTGTGCCTTCCTCCACAGTGCTATCCACTGTGGGGGGATGATTTTTTTGTCTAATTGTAGTCTTGTAGGTCTGTGTCCAAGATGGCTGCCGTGAAGAGAGAGTGGACGCTGGCGCGCTTTGGCTGCCGCTGCTCTCTCTTCACACTGTGTTTTTGATTTTCTGTTTTTGGATTGAATTCTGTTTTTAATTTGTGTCACTGTGATGTCTTTAATTACTTGTTATATTCCGATTATATGTTTTTATTCCGATTACTATGTAAGGTGTCCTTGAGATGTCTGAAAGGCGCCCATTAAATAAAATGTATTATTATTATTATTATTATACTTCGTTGTCACCTTCTCCTAGCTAACAATGATCTATTCTACATTTTCCTTGAGCTCCGTCTCCTTTGATGTCTCGTTTTCACACCTTACGTTCTTTATCTCTGTGTCTGCCTCTCCCGACTCAGTCTGAAGAAGGGTACTCCAGCATTTTGTGTCTTTCTTTGAATCCTACCTTTTTCACATCCAATAATTTATTTCTAATGTGTTTGTGCAATCATGTTTTATTTTGCTCAGTCTCGTTATTTTCATTGTCTCGTATGATTTATGTACAACAGGGGAGGCACACAGGAGCTGCAATAGATTTGCTGCCTTACAGCGCCAGAGACTGCCTGCACGGAGTTTGCACGTTCTCCGTGAGGTTTTCTCCAGGAGCTCCGGTTTCCTCCCTCATTCCAAAGACGCACATGTTTGTAGGCTAATTGGTTTCGGTAAAAATTGTAAATTCTCCCCGGTGTGAAGGATGGTGCTGGTGTACAAAATGAAGTATACAAAATGAAGAGAGGCACAGACAGTCTGAACCTTTTCCCCAGAGTAGAGATGGACAGACACATCAACGACTTGAGAGCATGGCTTTAAGGTCAGAGGGTGCAAGTTTGAAGATGTATCGAGCAAGGTTTTCACACAGGAAGATTGGTGGATGTCTGGAACGCTTTGCAGAAGATACAATCGTGGCGTTTAAGAGCCTTTTGGATCGGCACACGGATATGTAGGGTATGGAGTGATAGTCAAGTCGTCAAGTCAAGAGAGTTTATTGTCATGTGTCCCAGTTAGGACAATGACATTCTTGCATTGCTGCAGCACAACTGAATATTGTAGTCATACATACAGTACAGATCAGTGTGTCCATATACTATAGAATATATATATATATACACATAGTTTGTTTGAAATTGTGTTTAATAGTCTCATGTCTGAGGGGAAGCAGCTATTCCTGAACCTGGTTGTTGCAGATTTCAGGCTCCTGTACTCTCTACCTGATGGCAGCGGAGAGATGAGTGTGTGGCCAGGATGGTGTGGGTCCTTGACGATGCTGGCAGCCTTTTTGAGGCAGCGACTGCGATAGGTCCCCTCGATGGTAGGGAGGTCAGAGCCGATGATGGACTGGGCAGTGTTTACTACTTTTTGCAGCCTTTTCCGCTCCTGGACGCTCAAGTTGCCGAACCAAGCCACGATGCAACCGGTCAGCATGCTCTCTACTGTGCACCTGTAGAAGTTAGAGAGAGTCCTCCTTGACATACCGACTCTCCGTAATCTTCTCAGGAAGTAGAGGCGCTATGGATCACATGCAGGCAGAAGAGATTAGTTTAACTTGGTTCAGCATAGACTGAGGAGTGAAAGGCAATTCCTGTGGCGAACTCTTCTCTGTTTTAACTCCAGCCCTGGAAGCATTCTCCAAAGTCTTGTCCGTGCCCTCTCAAGGAATGTCACAACCTTGCTGTGTTTAGGTCGACCATGTTAAAGCAGGTGTATGGCCCCTCCTGCTGTTCTGCTTGAAACCTCAACTCCACAGTCCCAACCCCCCCCCCCCCCCCGCTAATCTTTCACCCTCTTGCCCATTGCATCTATTTCACTCTGCCTTCAAGTACCTTTGAGCAAGAGAGTTCCAGAGAGGTTTGACTCTGAGAAACAAAAAGCCTCATCTCTGCCTTAATTGGGTAGCCCCTTATTGTTAAACAGTGACCCCTGCTTTGAGATATAAGGAATAAGGAAACATCCTCTCCACATCCACCCTGCCAAGATCTCTCAGGATCTACACAGTGCACTGTCCTTCAAGAAATCCCCTACAGTTTACAGCTGGAACACAACGCCCTTCCACACACAGCTGTGGAATGGTTTCCAGGGCCATCATTGTGAAATAAATGTTGTTTGCTTGAAGTGGTGCCATTGCAACTTTGCCCGCAACTTGAAAGAGGAAATGGGTTTCCGGTTTAACATTTCATTCAAGGTGAAGGGTCAAGTAAGCTAAAATGGCTAATATGCAAAGGCATTCAGGGAGTAAGATCATCATAAGATCATAAATGAGAGGAGAATTGGACCATTCAGTCCATCAAGTCTACTCCGCCATTCAATCATGGCTGGTCTATCTCTCCCTCCTAACCCCATTCTCCTGCCATTAATAACCCATCAGTTTATTTATTCATGTGTGTATATATTTATATTAAGGTATATGGACACACTGATCTGTTTTGTAGTAAATGCCTACTATGTTCTGTGTGCTGAAGCAAAGCAAGAATTTCATTGTCCTATCAGGGACACATGACAGTAAACTCACTTGGACTTGGACTTGGACTTCTCCCCATAACCTCTGACACGTGTACTAATCAAGAATCTATCTATCTCTGCCTTAGAAATATCCACTGACTTGGCCTCCACAGCTTTCTGTGGCAAAGAATTCCACAGATTCACCGCCCTCTGACTAAAGAAATCTCTCCTCATCTCCTTCCTAAAAGAAACGTCCGACACTCTCCCACTAGTGGAAACATCCTCTGCACACCCACTCAATCCAAGCCTTTCACTATTCTGTATGTTTCAATGAGCAAACGTACATTTCCTCCCCACTCATTCTCGTAAACTCCAGCGGGTACAGGCCCAGTGCCGTCAAACGCTCATCAAATGTTAACCTACTCATTCCTGGGATCATTCTTGTAAATATCTTGTAAACAGTGATCGCCTGTGCACATCATGAGGGGCGTGGGGATAAAGCTATTCCAGATATGTACCGGCCTGTGGGCTTGTGGCACATGTTGGGAGCAGCTGAACACACTGATGGCTCGCCATCAGGTGATAAACACTGGGTTGGCTACGCAGCTGTTGCCTCCACCCCAGACCCTGGACAACAGGCCTATTGTGACCATTATGGTCGCTGTGAACCTCGGCTTCAGTCCGATCAGTGGTTCAATGCCTTCTGGAGGTCAGTTCCTCACCCTCTCCAAGCTGCTCCCTGTTTCACTCACAGACCCACCCTCAGTCACTATTTCCCTGCCACCCACAGCAGACTCCCTGTGAGAGCCTCTCCATCTCACTCACTCTGTCTGTGCGGAGTTTGCACGTCCTCCTTGGTTTTCTCCAGGTGCTCCGGTTTCCTCCCACATTCCAAAGATGTGCAGGTTTGTAGGTTAATTGGTTTCTGTAAATTGTCCCTAAAACTATGGTTAAACTTGATAGAACTAGCATACCGTTGATCGCTGGTCAGCATGGATTCCGTGGGCCGAAGGGCCTGTTGAATCTCTGACATTCCTCCTAGATCAATCTGGCCCTATCCCACCCCCTCTCTCACACTATCCCTTCATCAGTCCTGCCCTCTTGGTCTCTGATTTCCTGCTATATATTATTATGGGATATGGTTTCATTTGCCAGATCAGTATTAAATGCCATCGGTAATTGTCCACCAAAAATATGCTTTTTTAAAATGTATTTGCAGGATCACTGATGAGGCCACCGATTACTGCACATCAATCATCTCCCTTGTTTCTCTTTCTCACCTGGACCTACCTGATCATCCGGTTGCTAAAAGCTTTAATTCCCCTTCCCATTCCCACACTGACCTTTCTGTCCTGGGCCTCCACCATTGTCAGAGTGAGGCCAAATGCAAATTTGGGGAATAGCATCTCATATTTCGCTTGGACAGCTTACAACCAATGGTATGAATATTGATTTCTCTAACTTCAAGTAACCCCAGTTTTCCCCATCTCTCCATCCCTTCCCCACCCAAATCGTAACGGCTTCAAAGTCAACATTTAGCAGGCAGTAAAGAAAGCGAATGGCATGTTGGCCTTCAGAACAATAGGAGTTGAGTTTAGGAGCAAAGAGGTCCTTCTGCAGTTGTACAGGGCCCTAGTGAGACCACACTAGGAATATTATGTGCAGTTTTGAGGAAGGACATTCTTGCTATTGAGGGAGTGCAGCATAGGTTCACGAGGTTAATTCCTGGGATCGCGGGACTGTCATATGTTGATAGAATGGAGTGGCTGGGCTTGTATGCTCTGGAATTTAGGATGAGAGGGGATCTTATTGAAATATAGGATTATTAAGGGATTGGACACGCTAGAGGCAGGAAACATGTTCCCGATGTTGGGGGAGTCCAGAACCAGGGGCCACAGTTTAAGAATAAGGGGTAGGCCATTTAGAATGGAGATGAGGAAAAACATTTTCACCCAGAGAGTTATGAATCTGTGGAATTCTCCGCCTCAGAAGGCAGTGGTGGCCAATTCTCTGGATGCTGTCAAGAGAGAGTTAGATAGAGCTCTTGAAGATAACGGAGTCAGGGGATATGGTGAGAAGGCAGGAACGGGGTACTGATTGTGGATGTTCAGCCATGATCATATTGAATGGCGGTGCTGGTTCGAAGGGCTGAATGGCCTACTCCTGCACCTATTGTCTATGGTCTTGTTGAATCTCATTGTCTCTACTTGTTCTCACCTAGTACACAGCTGACAATGGCCTTCATCATCATTATTTTTTTGCATATCATTCATCCATTTTTTTCCCTTTCTCTCTACATCACCACCGTGTACATCTTTTGATAGACACAAAAAGCTGGAGTAACTCAGCTAAGTGACTCAGTAACCGGCAGCCTCTCTGGAGAGAAGGAGTGGGTGACGTTTTGGGTCGAGACCCTTGTTTCCCTTTCCTCTGACTCTCTGTCTGAAGAAGGGTCAGCTTTTTGCACCTGTCTTCGGTTTAAACCAGCATCTGCAGTTCCTTCCTGTGCATCGCCATTGAGAGGATGGGGTCAAACACATTCCTGACCTGCTGCAGTTCTTCTGGTGAAGGTGCTCCTCCCAAAGCCCTGTTGACCCAGCAATGATGAAGGTCTGGTATTATATTTCCAGACAGTTTAGTTTGGTTTAGAGATACAGCGTGGAAACAGGCCTTTCAGCCCACCACGCCTACGGCGACCAGTGATCATCCGTACGTAAGTTCTATCCCGCACACGAGGGACAATTTACAGAGACCAATTAACGTCTTTGGGAAGTGGGAGGAAACCAGAGCACCTGGAGAAAACCCACGCGGCCACAAACTCCGTACAGAATGCATCCATAGTCAGGATCGAACCCTGTAAAGGGCCTGTCCCACGAGCATGCGACTTGCATGCGGCGAGCACGACCAAACCGGAAGCGGAGGTCGAGTGAGTGACGTGAAGTTCGAGCGAAGTCCGCGGGAAGTTCGTGCGTGACGTATGGCGTCAAGACGCTGCGTACTGCGTTTATTTTAAACCTTTATTGTATGCCAACTATGTATTTTTATTTTTACTTCTACTATCTTGCACTATGACTATGACCAGACGCTAAACTGCATTTTGTTGTACCTGTACTTGTATTTGTGCAATGACAATAAAGTTGAATTGAATTGAGACGCCGCGTATGCCCGTCGAGGCGGCTGCGGGCCGGCAGGCCGTTGCTGCGCGGAATTTTTGAAGTTTTTCGGAGCTCCGCGCGATGTCGGGACCAGCTCCGCACAACTCCATACGGCTCCGGCGATCGAAGTGGGACCGGCCCTGCGAGGCCGTACGGCTCAAGCGACCACGTTAGGTCACGCTAGCCGCATGGAGTCGTATGCTCGTGGGACAGGCCCTTAAGGCAGCAACTCTACCCGCTGCACCACAGTGCTGCCCCAATTCACACAAGGTGTGATTAATTCCATCTACAAGTTTACAGATGACACCAGCCTATAGTGGGATGGACAACGACGGGACAGGGTACAGGAAGGAGAGCTTGGTAGGTAGCATGGTGTTAAAAAAAAGCAAAGAGCTGATTGTTGATTTCAGGGAACGTGGTTCATACACACACCAGTCTGTAGTCTGAAGAAGGGTCTCGACCCGAAACATTCCTTCCCTCCAGAGATGCTGCCTGTCCCGCTGAGTTACTCCAGAAATTTGTGTCTGTCTTTATTGATGGAGTACCGAGTATAAGGAACCTGTGTAGGAAGGAACTGCAGATGCTGGTTTACACTGAAGATAGACACAAAATGCTGGAGTAACTCAGTGGGACAGGCAGCATCTCTGGAGAGAAAGAATAGTTGATGTTTGGGGTTGAGAAGAAGGGACTTGATCAGAAACATCATCCATTCACAGATGCTGCCCGTCCCACTGAGTTAGTCCAACATTTTGTGTCTGTCTTCGGTTTAAACCTGTATCCTACTCACAAGCACGATTTTCACTGTACCGGTACCTCACCGTAGTTCTGCACACCTTCCGACTGACTATGTTACTTGATCCTTCCATTACATTTGTGCCTTTCCCATGGACTCTCACCCTAATCCCACTGCGCTGACACATGGTCTTCCACGTCCCGCTCTGGCTCAGGAAGACCCCGTCTCAATTGCCGACTAAATCCACTTGACATCAGAATGCTCCCGGATAGATATCAAAGGCTGACAGGTGTTTGGCAAATGGCAAAGCACATTGAAATAGTTGCCTGCACTAGAATAAACTGAATGTAACATGATAGCCGACACACAACTGCAGATCCAGGGCAGTTACTCAAGACAATGGCTGGGAAAGAACAGGTCAGATATCCAGTATGGGTGGAGCACCAATTGCTGGTAGTTTTATACCTGTTTACCTGACTCACACCATCTTATAAATACCTATCACCGGCCCCATAAACAACAAAAGACTTTATATCAATTTGTTTTCATCAAGTTATTTAAAGAATGGCGATCAGAAGTCCAGAATAAGGGGCACATCTCATAAAATCAAGGTTTAGTCCTTGAACTTCAATTATTTACTATCTATATTAATGACTTGGAGCAGTGCGCAGAGTGAAAGCTATCCAAAGATAGCTTTCCAAGTTTGCTGATGTCAAGAAAATAGATGGGTGTAGGGCATGCTGCGATAAGGATATTTGGACTCTGCCACATGGCAGAGTGAGTGGTCAAAACATGCCATGTTGAGTTCAAGATTGTGAGGATGAGGTCATTCACGAGTCAAGAATCAAGAATGTTTTATTGTCATATGTCCCAGATAGGACAATGAAATTCTTACTTTCATATGGACTTTCATATGAAGAGAGACTGGATAGACTCGGCTTGTACTCGCTAGAATTTAGAAGATTGAGGGGGGATCTTATAGAAACTTACAAAAATCTTAAGGGGTTGGACAGGCTCGATGCAGGAAGATTGTTCCCGATGTTGGGGAAGTCCAGAACAAGGGGTCACAGTTTAAGGATAAGGGGGATATCTTTTAGGACCGAGATGAGAAAAACATTTTTCACACAGAGAGTGGTGAATCTCTGGAATTCTCTGCCACAGAAGGTAGTTGAGGCCAGTTCATTGGCTATATTTAAGAGGGAGTTAGATGTGGCCCTTGTGGCTAAAGGGATCAGAGGGTATGGAGAGAAGGCAGGTACAGGATACTGAGTTGGATGATCAGCCATGATCAAATTGAATGGCGGTGCAGGCTCGAAGGGCCGAATGGCCTACTCCTGCACCTATTTTCTATGTTTCTATGTTTACTTGCTGCAGCACAACAGAATATGTAAACATAGTACATAATGGGATGAGGGGTGATCTTATAGATGTGTATAAAATCATGAGAGGAATAGATCGGGTAGATGCACTGAGTCTCTTGCCCAAAGTAGGGGAATCGAGGACCAGAGAACATAGGTTTTAGGTGAAGGGGAAAAGATTTGCTATGAATCTGAGGGATAACTTTTTCACACAGAGGGTGGTGGGTGTATGGAACGAGCTGCCAGAGGAGGTGGTTGAGGCTGGGATTATCCCAACATTTAAGAAACAGCTAGACAGGTACATGGATAGGACAGGTTTGGAGGGATCTGGACCAAACGCTGGCATGTGGGACTAGTCTAGCTGGGACATTGTTGGCTGGTGTGGGCAAGTTGGGCCGAAGGGCCTGTTTCCACACTGTATGACCATGACAATGATTAGAGGGACTCGGGTGTCCTTGTACAAAGCTCAAAGAAAACGAACATGCTCCTGTTCCAATGTCATGCCTCATTCAACATTTATTTAATAAATTCCCCGTAGAGTAATTCAAGCCTGTCCTTCCAAAATAAGTCTGTTAATCGAAGCACGATGAGAGAATATCCTTCGGTCATTCTGGGTGTCCCCCTCACACCCTGTTCTTGCTGTGCAGACAGATCTCGCTGGCTGAGGCAGACTCTATACCAACTGCTGACAATATCTGCCAGAAAGCATGGCTCGGATAGCAGAGACTGGCAACTGTTCAGCAAATGGCAAAGAATGTTGAAATGGGTGAAGAGGAACATTGTCTTTCTGGATTAAACTTGAAGTAATACAGCAGCTGACACACTACTGCAGCACAGGGTGGTGGCTACTGCCTAAAGTGAACCAGTGTCAAAGTCTTCATAATCTGCAGATTGGGTGGAGTTCTTGACCTGAGAATTGCTCGTAGTCACAGCATGCGTTGACCTGACTCATAACTTATCACCTCCCTGTCAAAGTCAAAGATCTTAAAGTATGCAGAAGATCAAGGGGCATTTTAATACGATTATTTCTGGGATGGAGTGAGGCAACTTCATTTGGTGGGAGTACAAAACAAGGGGCTTATCTTTAAAAGTCAGTGTTGGGATCACTCAAGCATTTCAGCATTCAAAGGGTTAAACAACAGGAAAAGAAAGGCTTGTTTTTCTCTCTCTAAAGAATGGGATTGCCCTGCTATAAATGCTCTGATTGCTGGTATAAAATCACGGTTAAGTACTTTTGATGGCCAAAGATCTATTGGCTTCCGACTGAAAGACTCCGGTGGATTGTGGAATCTGCAATCTCAGCTCCACTCTCAGTCCAAACCCCAAGGAACCACCCTTCAATGGTGCTTGAATACTAAAGTGTGGGCAGGCGCTCCAGAACTCGACCGAGCCGGCACTCCTTGCGGTAGCTGCCAGCTTTCCATCGCAGAAGGGTCCTCTAAAGAAGGGTCTCGACACGAAACACCTTCTCTCCAGAGATGCTGCCTGACATGCTGAGTTACTCCAGCACTTTTTGCTTGTCTTCAGTTTAAACCAGCATCTGCAGTTCCTCTCAACACAGCTTTCCACTGCTTCCGGATGTGAATGTTGATGATATTGTTTTGATAAACAGGGAATTTTACTGGAGGCTTCCGGGGCGTAATCCCTCTTTATTCCTCAACCAACATTACTAAGTTTACATTAATGAATCTTGATTTCTTTAACTTTTTTTTTATGTGGGGGGTGGGGGGGAAGGGGGAAACTACCTTTCAGGGTCCCTACCTGGTCGGAGAGGCAGCTTTTCTCCGGGCTGCAGTTTCGACCCGTCCTCGCGGCCTACCAGCGGGCCTGGAGCGGTGTTTCCTGTCGGGGACCGCCCAGAACCACGGCTTCGGCAGCGGCACAGCGCTGGAGCGCTATCACGGAGCGAGCGATGCCTTGTCCGGGTCGCCGCGCTGGAGCTCCGGTGAGCTGAGACCGCCGGGGCGGAGCTGCGGGACTGTGGAGCGACCAGCTGCGGGCGGCGGCGCTGAACTGTACACCGGGAGCCTGGGATCTCTAGATGAGATCGCCAGTTGTGGAGCTCCAACCGGCGCGGCCTTGTTGGCTTTGGAAGCCGCGGCCTCCAGTACGGAAGCGGCCATTCCAGGTGTCCCAAGCCGCTGTGAGGATTCTCCCGACGCCGGAGCAACATCACCCGGCGAGAACGGCCTGGAACATCGGGCCTCCGTAGAGGCAACTGTGGAGGCCTCAATTGGCTCGACTATGGGTGAACTGGGGTTGGGGACTGGACATTGTGCCTTCCCTCATGGTGGGAGCCATTGTGGGGGGATGTTCTTTATGTTTAAAACTCTTATTAATGTTATGTCTGTATTCCTTCTTCATGTGCTGCATTGGCAAGAAGCATTTCACTTCACTACACCTAGGTGTATGTGACTAATAAATAATCTTTGACTTTGACTTTTTGACTTTCAAGTAACCCCTCCACTCACTCTCTCCATCCCTCCCAAGCCCAAGTCACACCAGCTTTTTCATTCTCACTTAGCAAACAGCTAACAATGGCCAGTTTCCTTTATCATTGTCACCTTTTTGCATCTTTCATTAATTTGTTCTACATCTCTCTACATCATCGTCTATATCTCTCGTTTCCCTTTCCCTTGACTCTAGTCTGAAGAAGGGTCTCGACCCAAAACGTCACCAATTCCTTCTCCAGAGATGTTGCCTGACCCGCTGAGTTATTCCAGTGTAGTTAAGGTTTGGTTAGTTTACTGTAGAAATACAACACGGAAACAGGACCTTCAGCTGACCGAGTCCGCGCCGACCAGCGATTCCCGCACACTAACACTATCCTCCACACTAGAGACAATTTACAATTATACCAAGTCAATTAGCCTACAAACTTGTATGTCTTTGGAGTGATGTTAGTGGGAGAGTCCTGGACCAGAGGGCATAGCCTCAGAATGAAAGGGCGTACCTTTAGAAAGGAGATGAGGAGGAATTTCTTTAGCCAGGGGGTGGTAAATCTGTGGAAGTCATTGCCGCAGACAGCCGTGGAGGACAAGTCTGGGGACTTTTAAAGCGGAGATTGACAGATACTTGATTGGTAAGGGTGTCGTGGGTTATGGGGAGAAGGCAGGAGAATGGGGTTGAGAGGGAAAGATAGAGCAGCCATTGTTAAATGGCAAAGTAGATTGGATTGGCCGAATGGCCTAATTCTCCTCCTGTGACTTATGAATACTTAAGGGGCTGTCCCACTTGGGTGTCATTTGCGTGTCACGCAGGTGGCGCAACGAAGATTTTGTGAATCCCAAAATCCTGGGGCACCGCGTGCGACCGCCTACGTCACCACACATCGTGCACACGTAAGCGCGCGTAATGCACGCCGTGTGCGCATCACGTGCGCGTAAATGATGTCGCGTAATGACGCCCAAGTGGGGCAGGCCCTTCACTCCCTATCACATGCCCATTAATTCCCCTTTTGCCAATATTGACCTTAACATTAACAGTGGCCAATTAACCTCCCAGCACACCTCTGGGTCATGGGAGGAAACTGGGACACTCAGAGGGAATAGGAAGAACGTGCAAACTCCGCACAGACAGAGCAGCAGAGATGAAAGCTAGGTTCCAGGAGCTCTGATTCAATCATGCCAACATACCACCGAACAAAGGGGCCGATTGTAACTTCTACCGCCTGCTTCTGCGTTCCCTTGCCAACCTTTCATCCTTTTGCTTAACAAGAAGCCCTTCGCTACCCGTAAAAATGTTCAAAGGTTCTGCTTTCTTGAAAGTTGCATTTAATTAAAACTCTGAGAGAAGAAGTACTGCCTAAGCTGCTTTAACGGGGTAACTCAGTGGGTCAGGTAGCATCTCTGGTGATATTGGGTAGGTGACGTCTCGGGTTGGGACCCTTTTTCAGAATGATTGTAGTTTAGTTTAGTTTAGTTTAGTTTAGAGATACAGCGCAGAAACAGGCCCTTCGGCCCTTCGAGTCCGCGATCAGAGACCAGCGATCCCCGTACATTAACGCTACCCTACCCACATCACGGAGAGGACGTCCAAATTCCGTACAGACAGCACCTGGAGTCGGGATCGAACCCAGGTCTCTGCTGTTGCAAGCGCTGCAAGGCAGCAACTCACCATGCCGCCCCCTTGTGGCAGGGTGGGGAAATGGGGGGGGGAGAAGCTATAAGCGAGAAAATAAAACAGAACATAACGGGGCTGGCAACAGATGAGCTCAGGCAAGGAGGTTCCCTGATAAAGGGCTGAGGGACTTGAATCCAAGATGACACTGAAGCCAGGTGACTCTTTGCGTGCTAGTCCCAGAAGTTAATCGGCAATCATTCATTACAGCTGCTCCACTCTTTGAAATCTTTATTTCATCAACACACTTTATTTTGCATTAAACATTATTCCCTTTATTCCGTATCTGTACACTGCAGACGGCTTGATTGTAATCATGCATAGTCTTTCTGCTGACTAGATGGCACGCAACAAAAAAAGCTTTTCACTGTATCTAGGCACACGTGACAATAATAAACTAAACATAGACTCATTGCTGGCTAGAGACAGTGTGATATAGATACATAGATACATAGAAAATAGGTGCAGGAGTAGGCCATTCGGCCCTTCGAGCCTGCACCGCCATTCAATATGATCATGGCTGATCATCCAACTCAGTATCCCGTACCTGCCTTCTCTCCATACCCCCTGATACCTTTAGCCACAAGGGCCACATCTAACTCCCTCTTAAATATAGCCAATGAACTGGCCTCAACTACCCTCTGTGGCAGAGAGTTCCAGAGATTCACCACTCTCTGTGTGAAAAAGTTTCTTCTCAAGAAGGAGGAACAGAACATAACGGGGCTGGCAACAGATGAGCTCAAGAAGGAACTGCAGATGCTGGAAAATCGAAGGTAGACAAAAATGCTGGAGAAACTCAGCGGGTGAGGCAGCATCTATGGAGCGAAGGAAATAGGCAACATTTCGGGTCGAAACCCTTCTTCAGTCTGAAGAAGGGTTTCGACCCGAAACGTTGCCTATTTCCTTCGCTCCATAGATGGTATTAAGAGGGATGGATTGTTGCGAACTGCGGAACTGGCTAACAATCTTTTAGTGGAGGGGGGTGTTTGTAGATGTAACCTAAAATCAGAGAATTCAGCGTTCTTTACCACTAGTTTATAAGCTGCCCAAGTGACATATGAGATGCTGTTCCTCCAGTTTGTGTGTGACCCCACTCTGGCAATGGAGGAGGCCCAGGACAAAAAGGTCAGTGTGGGAATGGGAGGACGAAGTTAGAATGGTTATCTAGCGGGAGATCGAGTAGACCTCGGTGGACCGAGCGTAAGTGTTCAGCAAAACGATCGACAAGTCTACGCTTGTTCTCGCCAATGTACAGTAGCCCACATCAGGATGCAGTAGATGAGGTTAGAGCAGGTGGATGTGGACCTCGATCTCACAGCTCAACAATCTCACCTTTAGATAATGTGCCCCTATTTTTTTTTTTTTTACCTGCCAAAGCAAATAATTTATCATTTTCTGACATTGTGCTCTGCTTGCCACTCTTTAGACTTGAAACTTTAGGGATGCAGGGTGGAACGCAGGCCCAATGCTTCCACGGCAACCATCAATAACCCCATACACTAGTTCTACCCTACACACTAGGGGCAATGTATAATTAACAGAAGCTAATTGACCAACAAACCCGTTCGTCTTTGGAGTGTGGGAGGAAACCGGAGCACCCGGAGAAAACCCGTATGGTCACAGGGAAAAACGTGCAAACTCCGTACAGACAGCACCCGTAGTCAGGATCGAACCCAGGTCTCTGTGAGGCAGCAACTGTGAGTCACCGTGCAGCCCTCAGCCACCTTTTCTATATTCCTTTGTAGCATCCGTTGTGTCTGCCTCTCCACTTAGGCAATACAGATCCGCATGAACAAACCAAACAGAGGGTTAAGTGTGAGAGACAGAAGGAGCTCTTCCTATTGTTCCTCATGCCCAGCCATTCACATTCCATTGACCCAGCACTCCAGCCTCCAGACTGTTGTCCAACCCTAGCTGGGTTGTGGGAGGAAACTGGAGCACCCGGAGGAAAACCGCACGGTCACAGGAAGAAGGTTACAAACTGCACCCAGACAGTGCCTGAGGTGGCGCTGTCAAAGAAGATCAGGTGGTAAGAGTGATGAGTATTTAATTGAGATATAAACTAACAACAGAACAATGAAATCCTTACTTTAAGCTGCACAATGGACCCATAAACATAATGCACTTAGATAAAATATAATAATAAAAAACATATATTGCAGCAGTTTGCAAGTTCTTCCTGTGAACTGTGTCTGACCACAGACATGGGTGGGTTAGTTGGCTACTGCAAACATGCCCCTAGTGCAGGTTGGCGGTCGAATCTGGGGGGTGTTGATGGGATTGTGGAAGAATGGGTCACAAGGAAAATGAAATTGCTATGTGAGATGACACAGACTGGATGGGCTCAGTGGCCTCTATCTGCATTGTAAGAATGATTGTGTGGGAAGGAACCGCAGATGCTGGTTTAAACCAAAGGTGGACACAGAATGCTTGGGTAATTCAGCGAGACAGGCAGCATCTCTGGAGCGAAGGAATGGGTGACGTTTCGGATCGAAACCTCGCAAGTGTTATCATATCTTTCCTGTTGCATTTGAGTCCAGAACTGTGCACTCAACTCTGGCTGTGTCCCATCCAGTTCCAGTAGTTCCTGCTCTTATATTCTATGCCTAGGACTTATTCTATGCCAAATATTCCCTGAAGTTTGAGAGGGGAAAGATGAAATCAGATGTGTCGGTATTACTATTGAGTAAAGGCATGAGGGAGGAGCTGGATAAAATTGATTGGAGAGGGAAGCTAGAATGATGGTGGAACAGCAATGGCAGGAGTTTCTGGGAATAATTCGGAAGATTTAACCATATAACCATATAACAATTACAGCACGGAAACAGGCCATCTCGACCCTTCTAGTCCGTGCCGAACACGTATTCTCCCCTAGTCCCATATGCCTGCGCTCAGACCATAACCCTCCATTCCTTTCCCGTCCATATAACTATCCAATTTATTTTTAAATGATAAAAACGAACCTGCCTCCACCACCTTCACTGGAAGCTCATTCCACACAGCCACCACTCTCTGAGTAAAGAAGTTCCCCCTCTTGTTACCCATAAACTTCTGTCCCTTAATTCTCAAGTCATGTCCCCTTGTTTGAATCTTCCCTACTCTCAGTGGGAAAAGCTTATCCACGTCAACTCTGTCTATCCCTCTCATCATTTTAAAGACCTCTATCAAGTCCCCCCTTAACCTTCTGCGCTCCAAAGAATAAAGCCCTAACTTGTTCAACCTTTCTCTGTAACTTAGTTGCTGAAACCCAGGCAACATTCTAGTAAATCTCCTCTGTACTCTCTCTATTTTGTTGACATCCTTCCTATAATTAGGCGACCAAAATTGTACCCCATACTCCAGAATTGGCCTCACCAATGCCTTGTACAATTTTAACATTACATCCCAACTTCTATACTCAATGCTCTGATTTATAAAGGCAAGCACACCAAAAGCTTTCTTTACCACCCTATCTACATGAGATTCCACTTTCAGGGAACTGTGCACAGTTACTCCCAGATCCCTCTGTTCACCTGCATTCTTCAATTCCCTACCATTTACCATGTACATCCTATTTTGATTTGTCCTGCCAAGATGTAGCACCTCACACTTATCAGCATTAAACTCCATCTGCCATCTTTCAGTCCACTCTTCCAACTGGCATAAATCTCTCTGTAGACTTTGAAAATCTACTTCATTATCCACAACCCCACCTATCTTAGTATCATCTGCATACTTACTAATCCAATTTACCACACCATCATCCAGATCATTGATGTACATGACAAACAACAGTGGACCCAACACAGATCCCTGTGGCACCCCACTAGTCACTGGCCTCCAACCTGACAAACAACCCTCCACCATTACTCTCTGGCATCTCCCATTCAGCCACTGTTGAATCCATCTTGCTACTCCACCATTAATACCCAACCATTGAACCTTCTTAACCAACCTTCCATGAGGAACCTTGTCAAAGGCCTTACTGAAGTCCATATATACAACATCCACTGCTTTACCCTCATCAATTTCCCGAGTAACCTCTTCAAAAAATTCAAGAAGATTAGTCAAACATGACCTTCCAGGCACAAATCCATGTTGACTGTTCCTAATCAGACCCTGTTTATCCAGATGCTTATATATATTATCTCTAAGTATCCTTTCCATTAATTTGCCCACCACTGACGTCAAACTAACAGGTCTATAATTGCTAGGTTTACTCTTAGACCCCTTTTTAAACAATGGAACAACATGCGCAGTACGCCAATCCTCCGGCACTATTCCCGTTTCTAATGACATTTGAAATATTTCTGTCATAGCCCCTGCTATTTCTACACTAACTTCCCTCAATGTCCTAGGGAATATCCTGTCCGGACCTGGAGACTTATCCACTTTATATTTCTCAAAAGTGTCAGTACTTCCTCTTCTTTGAATCTCATAGTTTCCATAGCTACTCTACTTGTTTCCCTTACCTCACATAATTCAATATCCTTCTCCTTGGTGCATACCGAAGAAAAGAAATTGTTCAATATCTCCCCCATCTCTTTTGGCTCTGCAGATAGCTGTCCACTCTGACTCTCTAATGGACCAATTTTATCCCTCGTTATCCTTTTGCTATTAATATAGCTGTAGAAACCCTTTGGGTTTACTTTCACCTTACTTGCCAAAGCAACCTCATATCTTCTTTTAGCTTTTCTAATTTCTTTCTTAAGATTCTTTTTACATTCTTTATACTCCTCAAGCACCTCATTTACTCCATGCTGCCTATAATTATTGTAGATCTCCCTCTTTTTCCGAACCAAGTGTCCAATTTCCCTTGAAAACCATGGCTCTTTCCGATTTTTACTATTTCCTTTCCACCGAACAGGGACATAAAGATTCTGTACTCTTAAAATTTCACCTTTAAATGTACTCCATTTCTCTTCCACATCTTTCCCATAAAACAAAATGTCCCAATTTACTCCTTTTAAATCCTTTCGCATCTCCTCAAAGTTAGCCTTTCTCCAATCAAAAATCACAACCCTAGGTCCGGTTCTGACCCTCTCCATAATTATATTGAAACTAATGTTATTGTGATCACTGGTCCCGAACTGTTCCCCAACGCATACCTCTGCCACCTGACCCGTCTCATTTCCTAACAGGAGGTCCAGCACCGCTCCTTCTCTAGTAGGTACTTCTATGTATTGCTGCAAAAAACTATCCTGCACACATTTTACAAACTCCAACCCATCCAGCCCATTTACAGAATGTGTTTCCCAGTCTATGTGTGGAAAATTGAAATCTCCCACAATCACTACCTTGTGCTTACTACTAATATCTGCAATCTCCTTACATATTTGCTCTTCCAATTCTCGCTCCCCATTTGGCGGTCTATAATACACCCCTATAAGTGTTGCTACCCCTTTCCCATTTCTCAGTTCCACCCAAATAGCCTCCCTAGACGAGCCCTCTAATCTATCCTGCCAAAGCACTGCTGTAATATCTTCCCTGATAAGCAATGCAACACCTCCACCTCTTGCCCCTCCAATTCTATCACACCTGAAGCAACGAAATCCTGGAATATTTAGTTTCCAATCACAGCCCTCCTGCAACCATGTTTCACGGATCGCCACAACATCATACTTCCAGGTGTCAATCCAGGCTCTGAGTTCATCCACCTTTCTTACAATGCTCCTAGCATTAAAATATACACATTTAAGAAACCCACCCTCTCTTATTCTCTGTTTATTGTCTTTTTCTTCTCTCTCCCCTACATTTTGGGTCAGAGTGCTACCATTCTCTGCCCCCTGCCTCACACACTGACTGCTAGCTTTCCCAATTTGAGTCCCTCCCCCCAACCATACTAGTTTAAAGTCTCCCCAGTAGCCGTTGCAAATCTCCCCGCCAGGATATTGGTCCCCCTCGAGTTCAAGTGCAACCCGTCCTTTCTGTACAGGTCACACCTTCCCCAAAAGAGGTCCCAATGATCCAGAAACTTGAATCCATACCCACTGCACCAGTCCCTCATCCACTCATTTATCCTCCACCTCGCTCCATTCCTACTCTCACTGTCGCGTGGCACAGGCAGTAATCCTGAGATTGTTACCTTTGCAGTCCTTCTCCTTAACTCTCTACCTAACTCCCTAAATTCTTCTTGAATGTTCCCCCTTGTGGCCATGACAGGGATTGCAACTGCTAATATCTCACTGACCAAAGCTGCATAAAGGGCCTGTCCCACTTTCCCGAGTTATTCACGAATTCTCCCGAGTTATCAAACTCGCAGAATGTCCGTAACGAGGCCGTAAGAGTCCATGGATATATCGTAGCGGCTCGTTATGCCAGCCAGAGGTACTCTGGGCTATTTTTTCACTCGTGGACATTTTTCATCAGGCTGGAAAAAACGTCCCGACTTACCTGATGCCCCGAGTACCTACGGCTGGCTTAACGAGCCGCTACGATATATCTACGGACTCCTATGGACTCGTTACGAACATTCTGCGAGTTTGAAAACTCGGGAGAATTTGTGAATAACTCAGGAGAATTCTCAGGAATTCGTGAATAACTCGGGAAAGCGGGACAGGCCCTTAAGTCTCCACACTTTTATTCATTTGTTTCATTCTTTGATGTAAATACAGATAAGGTTGCAAACACCAAAATCAGTGGAGTTGTAGGGAAGGTTGTCAAAGGATACAACGTGATTTAGATCAGTTACAGACATGGGCAGAGATATTACAGATGGAGTTTAATCCGAGCAAGTGTGAGGTGTTGCAATTTGGGAGGTTGAATGTAAAGGGAAAGTAGATAGTTAATGCCAAGATAGTTAGGGGTGGCACGGTGGTGCAACAATAGAGTCGCTGCCTTACAGCGCTTGTAGCACCAGTGAACTGGGTTTGGTCTCGATGACAGGTGCTGGCTTTACGGAGTTTATACGTTCTCCCCGTGACCGAGTGGGTTTTCTCCGAGACCTTTGGTTTCCTCCCACACTCCAAAGACGTACAGGTTTGTAGGTTAATTGACTTAGTATAAGTGTAATTTGTCCTGAGTGTGAGTAGGATAGTGTTAATGTGCAGGGATCACTGGTCGATGCGGACTCAGTGGGCCAAAAGGCCTGTTTTCGCGCTGTATCTCTAAACTAAACTAAACTAAACCTTTAACAGTATTGACAGAGGGATCTTGGGGTCCAAGTCCATAGCTCCATGAAAATGCCAACATAAGTAGATGGAGTGTAAAGATGGCATATGGTATGTGTGCCTTAATTGGTCGGGATATTAAGCATAAGAGTCATGTTGCAGCTTTACAAAACTTTGGTTAAGCCAAATTCAAGTATTGTGTGCAGTTCTGATCGCCCTTTTATAGGACCAATATGGAAGCTTTGGAGAAGAGATTTACCAGAATGCCGCTTGGATTAGAACTATAAGGAGAGGCTGAACAAACTTAGATTGTTTTCTCTGGAGTGTCGGAGGTTGAGGGAAGACCTTATAGAAGTAAATAAATCCATGAGAGGCAGAACCTTTTTCCCAGGGCAGAAATGTCAAAGACTGGAGGGCATAGCTTTAATCCAGAGGGTGAAAAGCTAATGGAGTAGTGCGGGGGAGGTTTGTATTAACACTGTTGTGGGTTCTTAGAACGCACTTCCAGAGGTCTAGGTTTAGGTTTATTATTCTCACATGTACCGAGGTGCAGTGAAATGCCTTGTTTTGCACGCTGTCCAATCTGATCAGATACATTGTACAAATATAAACAGTTCAAACTCAAAGTAGACAGAGCAAAGGTGAAGAGACAGATTGCAGAACATAGTTCTCAGCATTGTAGTGCATCAGGGGTGGTGATCGAAGCAGATATGATAGTAGTGGCTTTTAGATAGGCACAAGGATATGCCAAGGATAGAGAGATATGGATCATGTGCAGGCAGAGGAGATTACCTTGGCATCATGTTTGGCACAGACATCGTGGACCAAAGGGTCTATTCCTGTGTTTGTACTCCCAGGTCACTCTTCTACAGCACTCTCCACAGCTCTACCATTTACTGTGCAAGTTCTGCCCTAGTCTGACATGCCAAAGTCAGTGCAACGTCTCACACTGGCAGAGGTAAATGGACTTTGCCATTTTTTGGGCCATCTTCACAACAGATCTAGATTTGAGTTTAGTTTATTGTCACGTGTACAGTGTACACCTTTGTTGCGTGCTAACCTGTCGGCAGAAAGACAACACATTGATTACAATCGAGCCATTCACAGTAACCATTGATTGACCATTGACGTGCAGGGAACAGCACCACCTACAGGTTGTGTAAGAAAGAACCGCTGGGCAAGTTTATTTTTTACACTGGGTCGGTATATCCATAGAAACATAGAAACATAGAAATTAGGTGCAGGAGTAGGCCATTCGGCCCTTCGAGCCTGCACCGCCATTCAATATGATCATGGCTGATCATCCAACTCAGTATCCCGTACCTGCCTTCTCTCCATACCCTCTGATCACAAGGGCCACATCTAACTCCCTCTTAAATATAGCCAATGAACTGGCCTCGACTACCCTCTGTGGCAGGGAGTTCCAGAGATTCACCACTCTCTGTGTGAAAAAAGTTCTTCTCATCTCGGTTTTAAAGGATTTCCCCCTTATCCTTAAGCTGTGACCCCTTGTCCTGGATTTCCCCAACATCGGGAGCAATCCATGACCTGGCCTTAATCCTGTACGCAGTCACATTGTGGAAACAGCTTCATCAGTGTTTCAAGATGGCTGCAGACCACCAGCATCTCAAGGGAAATTCATTTGCTTTTTAGTTCCGCGCCGACCAGCGATCCCCGCACATTGACACTATCCTACACACACTAGGGACAATATTTTACATTTACACCAATTAAACTACCAACCTGTATGTCTTTGGAATGTGGGAGGAAACCAAAGATCTTGGAGAAAACCCATGCGGTCACGGGGAGAACATACAAACTCCGTACAGACAGCACCCATAGTCAGGATTGACCCCGGGTCTCTGGCGCTGCAAGCACTGTACGGCAGCAACTCTACCGCTGCACCAGCGTGCTGCCCACTGTTAAAGCCCATCCACTGATAATGATGGGCAATAACTGCTGGCTCGCCATTGGTGCCCAGATCTTGAAAAATAAATTAAAAATTGTCACACAGAGGCTAGACTGGGTAAAGATGGCTTAATACCTTCTCCAATAGATATCTGGGAACCAAATGTTGTGTTATGGCAATCCTGTAGTCTCATGGTCACAATTACTAGCTTTTATGGAAATTAGCTGCCAGAGGAGTTGAGGACGCAGGGACTATCCCAACGTTTAAGAAACAGTTAGACAGGTTCATGGATAGGACAGGTTTGGAGGGATATGGGCCAGACACAGGCAGGTGGGACTAGTGTAGCTGGGACATGTTGGTCGGTGTGGGAAAATTGGGCCGAAGGGTCTGTTTCCACACTGTATCAGTCTATGAATTAAAATCTGTCAGGCTAGATTTGGGTGTGTAATAACAATATTACACACAAAACACTATTACACTACAGTTTAAAAGGAAATGGAAGAAAATCTGCTCACATTAATCAATTTTCTAGCAAAAAATGGACTGCAGAACAGATGATGTGTTGACTGCTGAGTGCTTTGTAAGTCAGCTCTGCCAGCCTGAGGTAACCCTATGCACAGGCAATATAAGCCCATTGCCAATCCCTCGTATATAAAAATTAACAAAAGCACAAATGAAGTGTCCTCTTGCAGTGACTTTCTTAGCTGTAAAGCTACCTCAACAGTCCTAAAGTGGTGAGGGGTGACTGTGGAAATGGGAGTTTGTTTTCCTTTATGATTGGACAGATTTATAACTGGAACATTATTGATTATTTCCATCCTGCAGTTATTGATCCCTGAATCTGTCAACAATCTAAGGATAAAAGATATGGAGATCCTACTAAACAGGTAGCACTGTACATTTTCCAAGTATTCCGTTCTGCAACGAAACACAATCTTAATTTCAGGCCTGGCTCTGAGGCAGAGTGGGGAAGGGAAAGGTCTGACAGAGCCCCAGTGATCGGGGTCGTTAGTTAGGAGTACAGATAGCCGATGCAGTGGCAGCAAACACGTTTCCAGGATGGCGTGTTGTCCTCCTGGTGCCGTAGTCCAGGGTGTCTTGGAGAGGCTACAGATCATTCTCAAGGGGGAAGGTGAGGAGCTGGGCGTCATTGTGCACATTGACACAAACAACATGCGTAGGAAAAGTGACGAGGTCCTGCTGAGTGAATATTAGAAGTTAGGCTAAAGATTAAAAAGCCAGACCTTGAGGGCAGTGAACTCCGGGCATGCCCCAGTGCAATGGGGTGAGGAATAAGGTGATAGGACAGATAAACTTGTGGTTCAGAAGTTGGTTCACGGGCAGGATTTCAGATTTTTAGACCATTGGGATCTTGGGCAGAAGTGACCTGTCCAAGAGGGACGGATTGTTTCTGAACTGGAGGGGAACCAATATCCTTGCAGGAGGGTTCGGTGGTGCTACTCGGGAGAATAGAGGCAAGGGGGGAAACCACAGCAGTGGGTCTGAAATTGGAAGGAGTGACAACATAGAGGTTTGAACGAGTAAGTCTCAAAGCAACTACATGCAGGAAGAGGTGAAGGAATATGATGAAGCTGTTGAGCTGAAGTTGTGTTTACATCAATGCAAGAAGTATTGTGGGGAAGGCAGGTTAACTTGGAATGGAATAGTTTATTGTCAGATGTGACAAGTCACAGTGAAATTCTTTGCTTGCGTACCCAATGTATACAAATAGCGGCTACCTACGGCGCTGACAAAATTACAAAACACGCTGGCACCTACTTTGTTCTCCCCCCCCCACACTGGGTCCCCATTTTCCATCCACTGTCCAATGTTCTCCTCCCCTCACCTC
>NW_022630270.1:0-28778 GCF_010909765.2 Amblyraja radiata
CCCTCTCCCTCTCTCTCTCTCTCCCTCTCCCCCTCTCTCCCTCTCTCCCTCCCCCTCTCTCTCCCTCCCCCCCTCTCACATGCATCTCTCTCCCCCGCCCACTCTGTGCCTCGCTGCTGCTGCTGCTGCCTGTTCTCCCGGCCAGACGAACTGTACGCTCAGAAACTGAAGTACAAGGCCATCAGCGAGGAGCTGGACCATGCCCTGAATGACATGACGTCCATGTAAATATCCGTGCCGACCTGTCTCGCGCATGCACGCACGCACGCCTGCCTTGGTCCCCAACCCCACAGACCCCTGACCCATAACCTTGTAGCACCCTAACCCTAACCTTGGTAGACACAAAATGCTGGAGTAACCCAGTTACACTAGTGCTAGAGGGATACAGTGTGGAAACAGGCCCTTCGGCCCAACTTTCCCACACTAGCCAACATGTCCCAGCTACACTAGTCATAGAGTGATACAGTGTGGAAACAGGCCCTTCGGCCCAACATGTCCCAGCTACACTAGTCCCACCTGCCCGCGTTTGGCCCATATCCCTCCAAACCTGTCCCATCCATGTACCCGTCTAACTGTCTCTTAAACGTTGGGATAGTCCCAGCCTCGACTACCTCCTCCGGCAGCTCGCTCCATACCCCCACCACCCTCTGTGTGGAAAAGTTACCCCTCGGATTCCTACGTAGACAAAAATGCTGGAGGAACTCAGCGGGTGAGGCAGCATCTATGGAGCGAAGGAATAGGTGATGTGTCGTGTTGAGACCCTTCTGGAAACTCAGCGGCTGAGGCAGCATCTATGCAGCGAAGGAATAGGCGACGTTTCGGGTCGAGACCCTTCCGGGTCTCGACCCGAAACGTCACCCATTCCTTCGCTCCATAGATGCTGCCTCACCCACTGAGTTCCTCCAGCATTTTTGTCTCCCTTCGATTGTTCCAGCACCTGCAGTTCCTTCTTAAACACCTCCGATTCCTATGAAATCTTTTCCCCCTTTGCCTTGAACCTCTGTCCTCTGCTCCTCGATTCATTTTTTTACGGCAGAGGTAGATAGATTCTTGATTAGGATGGGTGTCAGGGGTTATGGGGAGGAAGGCAGGGGGGGGAGAGGGGTAGATCAGCCATGACTGAATGGTGGAGTCGACTTGATGGGCCAAATGGCCTAATTCTGCTGCGATCACTTCTGACCTCCCTCCGCGGCGTGTGGGCCCAGACACGTGAGCTCAGAGCTTGACCCTAACCAACCTCCTAGCACTCTGCCCCTCCCTTGTGGAAAAGCATGCGTTTGTATTGCTGTGATGTTTCTGATGAGATCTCGCTAACACTGGGGGACAGTACTGGTGGGGACGGGTCTGTGTGCGTGTGTGTGTGTGACTGTGTGTGTGTGTGTCTGTATGTGTGTGTGTGTGTGTGTGTGTGTGTGTGACTGTGTATGTGTGTGTGTCTGTATGTGTCTGTGTCTGTGTGTGTGTGTCTGTGTGTGTGTGTGTGTGTCTGTCTGTATGTGTGTGTGTGTGTGTGTGTGTGTCTGTCTGTATGTGTGTGTGTCTATGTGTGTGTATGTGTATGTCTATGTGTGTGTGTGTCTGTGTGTATGTGACTGTATGTGTGTGTGTCTGTCTATGTGTGTGTGTGTATGTGTCTGTATGTATGTGTCTGTATGTGTGTGTGTGTGTGTGTGTCTATGTGTGTATGTGACTGTATGTGTGTGTGAGTGTGTATGTATGTGTCTGTATGTGTGTGTGTGTAACACTGGGGTACAGTACTGGTGGGGACGGGTGTGTGTGTGTCTGTGTGTATGTGACTGTGTGTGTATGTGTGTGTGACACTGGGGTACAGTACCAGTGTTTAGATTTAGTTTAGGGTTTAGTTTAGAGATACAGTGCGGAAACAGGCCTTCCGGCCCACCTGGTTCTGGACTCGCCCAACATTGGGAACATTTTTCCTGCATCTAGCTTGTCCAGTCCTTTTATAATTTTATACGTTTCTATAAGATCCCCCTCATCCTTCTAAATTCCATTGAATACAAGCCCAGTCTTTCCAATCTTTCCTCATATGACAGTCATAGAAACATAGAAAATAGATGCAGGATAAGGCCATTCGGCCCTTCGAGCCAGCACCGCCGTTCATTGTGATCACGGCTGATCGTCCCCGATCAATAACCCGTGCCTGCCTTCTCCCCAATATCCCTTGATTCCACTAGCCCCTAGAGCTCTATCTAACTCTCTCTTAAATTCATCCAATGAATTTTGTATTCCACTGCCCTCTGTGGCAGGGAATTCCACAAATTCACAACTCTCTGGGTGAAAAAGTTAAATGGCCTCTTAAATGGCCTCCCCTTTATTCTAAGACTGTGTGTGGCCCCTGGTTCTGGACTCGCCCAACATTGGGAACATTTTTCCTGCATCTAGCTTGTCCAGTTCTTTTATGGTATGAGTGCAGGCAGGTGGGACTAAGGGAAAAAAAAATTGTTCAGCACGGACTTGTAGGGCCGAGATGGCCTGTTTCCGTGCTGTAATTGTTATATGGTTATATGGTTATAATTTTATACATTTCTATGAGATCTTCTCCTCATCCTTCTAAACTCCAGTGAATACAAGCCCAGTCTTTCCAATCTTTCCTCATATGACAGTCCCGCCATCCCAGGGATCGATCTGGTGAACCTACGCTGCACTGCCTCAATCACGAGGATGTCCTTCCTCAAATTAGGAGACCAAAACTGTCCATCCGGACAAGCTAGACGGCTAATTAAGTCCCGCCATCCCGGGATTTAACCTGGTGAACCTTCGGTTCCCTTCCACTCTCCAAAGACGGGCGGGGGGGGGGGGGGGGGTCGCTGGTCGTTGCCGACCCGGTGGGCCGAAGGGCCTGTTTCCGTGCTGTATCTCTTTTAAGAAAACAAAACAAGACTCACAACTCTAACAGCAGAGCCGGAGGCCGGGATCGGACCCCGGGACCCCGGCCCTGCGAGGGGGAACCTTTACCCCCCAGCCTACATGTTCTTACATCCTCTCTCACCTCTCTCTCTCTTTCTCTCTCTCTCTCCTCCCACCCCTCTCTCTTTCTTCCCTTCCCTCCTCCCTCCCTCCCCCCTGCTTATTTCTTGCACAGATAACTGTGACGTCACGCGACTACGAGGGTCCTTTGCTACGGCTGCCTTCTGTCGATCTGTGCATCGTTGGCTTACACACTTGGACACACACACACACACTTGCTCACACCCAGCCCCATCTTGTTGCTTGCCCTCCCTCCCCTTCCACCCCCCACTCACCACCACCTCCACCCCTTTCTAACCACATTGTTGTCTGCACCCCTGGTTTGTTCATTCTTATTTCCCCGCCTGTTATTTTCAACCCCAAATACCTGCGTCTTGAAAACCCGCTGTCTCTCCACCCTCTCCTCCTCCTCCTCCCTCTCCTCCTCCTCCTGCTTCACTGTCTTCCGCTCGAAAATAAAGCATTTCTGCCCTGGTTCTGCCTCTCGCACGTCTCCTCTGTTCCAATCTCATGCAACGGGTCAGCGAGTGTGGGTGAGGGCGGTCACGGTGGCCCGGCGGGTAGAGTTACCGCCTTGCGACGCTCGCAGCGCCGGAGACCCGGGGTCCATCCCGACTACGGGCGCTGCCTGTACGGAGTTTGTACGTTTAGAGGGACATGGGCCAAACGCGGGCAGGTGGGACTAGTGTAGCTGGGAGATTGTTGGCAAGTTGGGCCGAAGGGCCTGTTTCCACACTGTATCACTCTATGACCAGTGTAGCTGGGACATTGTTGGCAAGTTGGGCCGAAGGGCCTGTTTCCACACTGTATCACTCTATGACTAGTGTAGCTGGGGCATGTTGGCCAGTGTGGGTGAGTTGGGCCGAAGGGCCTGTTTCCACACTGTATCACTCTATGACTCTACCGACCTGCGTGGCTTTTCTCCGAGATCTTCGGTTTCCTCCCACACTCCAAAGACGTGCGGGTGTGTAGGTTAATCGGCTTGGAGTAAATGTAAAGATTGTCCCTAGTGGGTGTAGGTTGGTGTGCGGGGATCGCAGGTCGGCAGGGACCCGGTGTGCCGAAGGGCCTGTTTCCGCTCCATACCTCGAATCTAAACTGCTGGTTTAAAATCGAATGTGGACAAACTGCTGGAGTAACTCAGCAGCAAGTCTGGGGAGAAGGAATGGGCGACATTCCGGGTCGGGGACCCTTCTTCAGACTGGGGTGGTTGCCGGAGAGATCTTCCCCGTTCACACTCCACCCGCGCTCCTTCTCGCCCGCTTCACGGATGAGTGTCGGAAGGAACTGCAGGCGCTGGTTCACACCGTAGACATCAAAGTGCTGGAGTAACTCAGCGGGACGGGCAACATCTCTGGACAGAAGGAATGGGTGACGTTTCGGCTCTTAGATAGGGCTCTTAAAGATAGCAGAGTCGGGGGGGGGGGGGGGGATAAGGCAGGAACGGGGTACTGATTGGGGATGATCACATTGAATGGCGGTGCTGGCTCGAAGGGGCCGAATGGCCTCTACTCCTGCACCTATTGTCTATGTTTCTGTTTCTAGGGCTTATAAAGATAGCGGAGTCAGGGGATATGGGGGAGAAGGCAGGAGCGGGGTACTGAGTGGGGATGATCAGGCCATGATCACATTGAATGGCGGTGCTGGCTGGAAGGGGCCGAATGGCCTCTACTCCTGTACCTATTGTCTATTGTGCCTGGGTTAGTACGGGTGTCAGGAGTCATACGATAGGATAGAACTTTATTTATCCCAGGAGAGGAAATTGACCGGCCAACAGTCATAAAAACACAAGATATATGATACAATACATTAAAGTGATGAGTGGAAAGGATTTGGGGAGGGGGAGGGAGGAGGGGGGGTGGGGAGAGAGGGGGTGAAGGCTCAGTCTCGGTCTCTACCCCTTGACAGAAGGGGGGAGGAGTTGTACAGTTTGACAGCCACAGGGAAGAAGGATCTCCTGTGGCGTTCTTGGTGGGACCAGTCTGTTGCTGAAGGTGCTCCTCAGGTCGACCAGTGTGTGTCACGGAGGGGGTGGTGCGAGGTGTGTTGTCCAGGAGGCTCCGCAGTTCGGGGAGCTTCCTCCCCGTCCGACACCACCTCCCGTCCGAGATCGACCTCCCGTCCGAGTCCACCTCCCTTCCGAGATCGACCTCCCCGTCCGAGATCGACCTCTTGTCCGACACAACCTCACGTTCGAGACCACCTCCCGTGAATCCCAGCTCCAACTCCAACTCCAACTCCGCCCCCGGGGACAGAGCCGGCCTTCCCGATGAGTTTGTCGATCCTGTCGGCGTCCGTGACCTTCGGCACACGGCAGCACGGAGAAGATGCCACCGATCGGTAGAACATTGGCCGCAGGCGTGGAAGGAGCGGGGGCCTTGTCAATATGTACAAAATATGTCTTCAAGGAGGAACTGCAGATGCTGGGAAATCGAAGGTGGACAAAAAATGCTGGAGAAACTCAGCGGGTGCGGCAGCATCTATGGAGCGAAGGAAATAGGCAACGTGCCTATTTCCTTCGCTCCATAGATGCTGCCCCACCCGCTGAGTTTCTCCAGCATTTTTTGTCCACCTTCTGCCCCTTCTTGTACAGGGCCCTCAGCGTTCCTGGAGCAGTCCAGTTTACTGCTCCTCTCTTCTCTCTCTGTGTCCCTCCCTCCCTAACGCTGGTCTCTCCTGCCCCCCCCCCCCCCCCCTTCAGATAACCTGTCTCGCAACAAGGAGGAGAACGTGGACATGCACCGCATGCTGGACCAGACGCTGCAGGAACTGCACAACCTGTGATGTTGGGGAGGTTGTCAAGAGGCGTGCGATTCCTCCTGGCTGCAGCTTGCACCCCCCCCCCCCCCGCTCTGCAAACCCCCCCCCCCCCCCCCCCCCCCGGTGCCAAAGGACATCCCCTCTCCCCCGTGGGTCGAACAGGACATGGGATCCTCGTCCAGTGATTCAGATTCAGATTCAACTTTAATTGCCACTGTGCCGTGTACAGTACAGAGACAACGAAAATGCAGTTAGCATCTCCCTGGAAGAGCGACATAGAATATGATTTCAATAAATCAATTGAAGGTGAGGCACCCTCCACACAGACCGACCCTCGCTCTTCCCCCCAGTCAATGGGACACGGAAGGAGAATACGGTCGGCACGGACTCGAAGGGCCGAAGGGCCACTGTTTCCGTGCTGTGTCTCTCTCCGTCCTCTAAACCCAGGCGAGGTCACAGGGAGAGAAGGTGCAGACCCCGTTCACACAGACTCCGGGTTCCTCCCAACCCTCCAAAGATGCGCAGCTGCAGGGGCCCGGGTTCGATCCTGACTACGTGGAGTTTGCACGTTCTCACGTGGGTTTCCCCCGGGTGCTCCGGTTTCCTCCCGCTTTTCTCTGAACCTCAATAAATTCAACAGTAAAATTGGATGAAGCATTTCTTCCTTAGATCGTCACGAAACCTCTAACCCTCCATCTGAGCTTTCTTATTTTAGCCACTGGTGTTATGTTGAAATGTGTCTGACTCCCCAACCCCTACCTATCCTCCTTGTGATTATGTTCCTTATCATTTGCCAGACATTTATCAGTCATAGAGTGACAGCTTCCCCACGCAAGCCAACATGTCCCAGCTACAATAGACAACAGGTGCAGGAGGAGGCTATTCAGCCCTTCGAGCCAGCACCGCCATTCAATGTGATCATGGCTGATCATCCACAATCAGTACCCCGTTCCTGCCTTCTCCCCATATCCCCTGACTCCGCTATCTTTAAGAGCCCTATCTAGCTCTCTCTTGAAAGCATCCAGAGAACCGGCCTCCACCGCCCTCTGAGGCAGAGAATTCCACAGACTCACCACTCTCTGTGAGAAAAAGTGTTTCCTCGCCTCCGTTCTAAATGGCTTACCCCTTATTCTTAAACTGTGTGTGTGTGTGGCCCCTGGTTCTGGACTCCCCTAACATCGGGAACATGTTTCCTGCCTCCAGCGTGTCCAAGCCCTTAATAATCTTATATGCTTTAATGAGATGCCCTCTCATCCTTCTAAGCTCCAGAGTGTACAAGCCCAGCCGCTTTATTCTCTCAGCATATGTCAGTCCCGCCATCCCGGGAATTAACCTACGCTGCACTCCCTCAATAGCAAGAATGTCCTTCCTCAAATCCAATCTGGTCAGGTGTGGCGGGGTATCTGAGGAAGCTACTGTGATCTTGTTATAACACAGTCTTAGATATACAACAGGATATTTATTTGAACTGTTAATTAGACTGCGACGAGAGAAATCAGATTTAAAATGTGTGTGCGCGTGTGTGTGAGAGAGACCAGGCCATGGAACATTGCATTCGCTGCGTTTGCCTGGGCCATGTAGCTTTTTGAGAGAAAGATTTTGTACCCGTTTTTTTTTCTCCTTTTGCAATAAAAGCAACCTGTACTAATATGCGTTCAATAAAGCAAATCATTTGACTCATCTCAACACTCTGATCTTCAATGTGGCTCCCTTGTCAGTATCGAATCTTCTCCGCGGATTGTCACCTTGTCGTGGTGGAGAGGCTTGTGTGGTCCTGAGATTCTGAGAGTGATTCTCCTGGTAGGGCCACTCATGGCGGTAAGGTCGAGGGGGGCGGGGGGGGGGAGGTCTCTGACAAAGTGCAACCCAACCAAGACCTCAACGGCGGAACAGGCGGAGGACGATGGCTGAGTTTACAAAGGCCACAAAGGCGGATGAAGGCTGCAGCAGAAAACGGTGTCTGGACGTCTTGGACTCTATGCCACTGGATCCTGACCCAGATCTGTCAAGGACTCCACGTGGGATGGCTGTCTGTGCACCAGTCTCCCCACGTTAAACAAAGTCACGCATAGGTGTCCCCCAACCCATGGTCAGCCACCACCGAAGGGGGCCGAAGAAGAATTGAGTATAGAAGTTGGGAGGTCATGTTGCAGTTGTATAAGACGTTGGTGAGACCGCATTTAGAAGAAGTCTGAATTTAGTCTGAAGAAAGGTTTCGGCCCGAAACGTTGCCTATTTCCTTCGCTCCATAGATGCTGCTGCACCCGCTGAGTTTCTCCAGCACTTTTGTGTACCGCATTTAGAATATCGTGTTCAGATCTGGGCACCGTACTACAGTAAAGATATTGTCAAGCTTGAAAGTTGGGAGTTAGATGTGGCCCTTGTGGTTAAAGGGATCAGGGGGTATGGAGAGAAGGCAGGGATGGGATACTGAGTTGGATGATCAGCCATGATCATATTGAATGGCGGTGCAGGCTCGAAGGGCCGAATGGCCTCTACTACTGCACCTAGTTTCTATGTTTCTCTGAAAGGGTTCGGAGAAGATTTGCGAGGATGTTGCCGGGACTCGGGCCTGAGCTACAGGGAGAGGTTGAACAGGCTGGGTCTCTATTCCCTGGAGCGCAGGAGGATGAGGGGCACAAAATCATGAGAGGAATAGATCGGGCAGAGTCTCTTGCCCAGAGTAGGGGAATCGAGGACCAGAGGACATAGGTTTAAGGTGAAGGGGAAAGATTTAATAAGAATCTGAGGGGTAATATTTTCACACAGAGGGTGGTGTGTGTATGGAACGAGCTGCCGGAGGAGGTCGTTGAGGCTGGGACTATCCCAACGTTTAAGAAACAGTTAGACAGGTACATGGACAGGCAGGTTTGGTGGGATATGGACCAAACACGGGCAGGTGGGACTAGTGTAGCTGGGACATGTTGGCTGGTGTGGGCGAGTTGGGCCGAAGGGGGCCCGAAAGGGAGTGCAGAGAAGGTTCACCAGACTGATTCCTGGGATGTCAGGACTGTCTTATGAAGAAAGACTGGATAGACTTGGTTTATACTCTCTAGAATTTAGGAGAGTGAGAGGGGATCTTATAGAAACTTACAAAATACTTAAGGGGTTGGACAGGCTAGATGCAGGAAGATTGCTCCCGATGTTGGGGAAGTCCAGGACAAGGGGTCACAGCTTAAGGATAAGGAGGAAATCCTTTAAAACCGAGATGAGAAGAACTTTTTTCACACAGAGAGTGGTGAATCTCTGGAACTCCCTGCCACAGAGGGTAGTCGAGGCCAGTTCATTGGCTATATTTAAGAGGGAGTTAGATGTGGCCCTTGTGGCTAAGGGGATCAGAGGGTATGGAGAGAAGGCAGGTACAGGATACTGAGTTGGATGATCAGCCATGATCATATTGAATGGCGGTGCAGACTAAAGGGCCGAATGGCCTACTCCTGCACCTAATTTCTATGTTTCTATGTATCTCCAGTCAAGTCACTGCACAGTGACATTATTTTCGCAAAGCTCACACATGCACGATTCTGGCAACATTTACAAAACAGTCAAAGGTTCGGTCCAGGCACATGATGTACTGGAGCAGCTCCCGATCTAGGCAAGCCCCAGGCTGCCACGGGGCCTCCTCTGTCACCCTCGACTAGCTCAGCCCACGGACTAACATCGCCCAGTCGAGATCGGCCGACTCACCCACATTTTCGAGGGGTGGAGGGGGACAATTTCAAGTGAGGCTCCATAAGGCTCTATCAGGCTGCATTTGGAATACTGCGAGCAAATCTGGGCCCCATATCACAGGAAGGATGTTGCCGGCTCGATGTTTCCACTAGTGGGAGAGTCTAGAGTCTAGGACATAGAAACATAGAAATTAGGTGCAGGAGTAGGCCATTCGGCCCTTCGAGCCTGCACCGCCATTCAATATGATCATGGCTGATCATCCAACTCAGTATCCTGTACCTGCCTTCTCTCCATACCCACTGATCCCCTTAGCCACAAGGGCCACATCTAACTCCCTCTTAAATATAGCCAATGAACTGGCCTAGACTACCCTCTGTGGCAGGGAGTTCCAGAGATTCACCACTCTCTGTGTGAAAAAAGTTCTTCTCATCTCGGTTTTAAAGGATTTCCCCCTTATCCTTTAAAAGGACCAGAGGGCACAGCCTCAGAATTAAAGGGCGCTCTTTTAGAAAGGAGTTGAGGGGAAACTTCATTAATCTGTCGAACTCATTGCCACAGAGGGCTGTGGATATTCTTAAGGCAGAAGTAGACAAATTCTTGATTAGTGTTTAAGAAGGAACTGTGCAGATGCTGGAAAATCGAAGGGAGACAAAAATGCTGGAGGAACTCAGCGGGTGAGGCAGCATCTATGGAGCGAAGGAAATAGGCGACGTTCCTTGATTAGAACGCGTGTCGAGGGTTATGGGGAGAAGGCAGGAAAATGGGATTGGGATTGGGATTGGGAGGCAACATCGCCAAACTCAGACCCTCTCTCACACCGCCTGCTGCTGAAAGACTCATCCATGCCTTCATCTCCTCCCGACTGGACTATTGCAACTCACTTCTCCTTGGCATCAGCTCCACCTACATCAACCGACTCCAACTGGTCCAGAACGCAGCCGCCCGACTCATTACACACACCAAATCCTGGCATCACATCACTCCAGTCCTCAAAAAACTTCACTGGCTTCCCATCTCCCACCGGATCACCTACAAAATCCTGGTCCTCACCTACAAAGCCCTCCACCATCTGGCCCCCCCATATCTCACTGACCTCCTCTCCCCCTACCAACCCTCACGGTCCCTCAGATCCACATCAGCCGGTCTCCTCTCCATCCACAAGTCCAACCGCCGCAGCTTTGGGGACAGAGCCTTCTCCAGGGCAGCTCCCAGGCTCTGGAACTCCCTCCCCCAACCGATCCGCAATTCCGTGTCCCTCACCATCTTCCAGTCCCGCCTCAAGACCCATCTCTTCACCTCTGCCTATCCTTAGCCCCACGTCCCCCTCCCTTTTCATCTGTGCATTAATTGCCTCATATTGTGTTTTGTATTGAATTCTGTCTTTACTTTGTGTACTAGTCATGTCTCTACTATTTATTTCATTCCCCTTACATGTTTTTCCTCTACCTGCTAAATTTTTGTAAGGTGTCCTTGAGACTCTTGAAAGGCGCCCATAAATAAAATTTATTATTATTATTATTAGAGATCAGCCATGAATGGTTAAATGGTGGAGTAGACTCGATGGGCCGAATGGCCTAATTCTACTCCTATAACTTGTGAAGTGCACTCTCGTAATGTTAAAGGAGGCGCCAGACCCCCAGCTGCTGGAATATCGGTGATGGACCTGTATTTTTAAGACCAATACCTAGATAAATATCCGATAAGCAGGAGGGAGAGAGGTGATATTGTGCTAATGGCTCCTACTCTATCTAGCCTTGTGCTCTATTGAAGATAACCTGCCCCCAAGTGGCACATTGCAGTATTGCGACCCACTGCCTGATATTTTGATAGTCGGAGCTAAATGCATGTACTGTAGTTGAGAAGGAACTGCAGATGCCAGTTTAAATCGAAGGTAGACACAAAATGCTGGAGTAACTCGGCGGGTCTGTCAGCATCTCTGGAGCAAAAGGAACAAGGTGGCGTTTTGGGTCGAGACCCCTTCTTCAGTTTAGTTTATTAGTTGGGAGATACAGCGTGGAAACAGGCCCTTCGGCCCACTGAGTCCGTGCTGACCAGCGATCCCCGCACACTAATACTATCCTAGCACCCACTAGGGACAAGTTACAATTTTACCGAAGCCAATTAACCTACAACATATAAGATTGTTAAGGGTTTGGACAGGCTAGAGGCAGGAAACATGTTCCCGATGTTGGGGGAGTCCAGAACCAGGGCCACACACACAGTTTAAGAATAAGGGGTAAGCCATTTAGAACGGAGACGAGGAAACACTTGTTCTCACAGAAAGTTGCGAGTCTGTGGAATTCTCTGCCTCAGGGGGCGGTGGAGGCCGGTTCTCTGGATGCTTTCAAGAGAGAGCTAGATAGGGCTCTTAAAGATAGCGGAGTCAGGGGATATGGGGTGAAAAGGCAGGAACGGGGTACTGATTGGGGATGATCAGCCATGAAAGGTTTCGGCCCGAAACGTTGCCTATTTTCTTCGCTCCATAGATGCTGCTGCACCCGCTGAATTTCTCCAGCATTTTTGTGTACCATCAGCCATGATCACATTGAATGGCGGTGCTGGCTCGAAGGGCCGAAGGGCCTACTCCTGTACCTATTGTCTTTGGAGTGTGGGAGGAAACCGGAGCTCCAGGAGAAAACCCACGCAGGTCACGGGGAGAACGTACAAACTCCGTACAGACAGCACCCGTGGTCGGGATCGAACCAGTCTCTGGCGCTGTGAGGCAGCAACTGTAGTGCCATGTATATCTGTTGTACCTACGTATGATTCAATCTGCCTGAACAACAAAGTAATTTTCCATGAGTCATGATGCACGTGACGAGCAGCGTTAAGGAGAGAGACTTATTGACTGGAAAGATGATTCATAAATTGGCTCATTGACAGGCCTGCAGGGAAGTAATTTGATCACTCGGGGAGAAACAAGGAATTGCAGATGCTGCTTTACCAAAGTCCCTTCAGATTGCAACCTTCGGTCTATTCGTGAGCTGTAGATGATGCCAGTGAAAGGTTGTTAAGGGTTTGGACACGCTAGAGGCAGGAGACATGTTCCCGATGTTGGGGGAGTCCAGAACCAGGGGGCCACACACACACAGTTTAAGAATAAGGAGCAAGCCATTTAGAACGGAGACGAGGAAACACTTTTTCTCACACAGAGAGTTGTGAGTCTGTGGAATTCTCTGCCTCAGAGGGCGGTTTTCTAGATGCTTTCAAGAGAGAGCTAGATAGGGCTCTTAATAATAGGGGATATGGGGAGAAAAGGCAGGAACGGGGCACTGATTGGGGATGATCAGTCATGATCGCATTGAATGGCGGTGCTGGCTCGAAGGGCCGAGTGGCCTACTCCTGCACCTGTTGTCTATAGGTAGACGAAATTGCTGGAGAAACTCAGCAGGTGCGGCAGCATCTATGGAGCGAAGGAAATAGGCAACGCTTCGGCCCGAAACGTTGCCTATTTCCTTCGCTCCATAGATGCTGCCGCACCCGCTGAGTTTCTCCAGCAATTTTGTCTACCATCGATTCACCAGCATCTGCAGTTTCTCCTCGAATCCGTTGTCTAGAGTGTGTGTAGGATAGTGTTATTGTGCAGGGTGATCCCTGGTCTGCGCGGACTCTGTGAGCCTAAAGGGCCTGTTTGAACACCATCTCTCAACCAAACTAAACCGTAGTTCATTGTTTCTGCGGGAGGGGGGGGGAGAGGATGAAATCGACCCCAACACCACAACCAAACCCTCAGCCTTCAGATATCGGCGAGATCAAGAAGAGTAAATAAGCCACGGGTAAAAGTAAATACATCACCGCATTTTATTTGACAATTCTAACAAAGAACTCAACACTAGCAATAGGATCAGCAGTCTACAGTTACAGTAGACGGGTGGAGGCCACAGGGAAGTGGCAGCCACACGCCCCGCTCCAGCACGGACAATCCCAGACTGGCCTCCGGGTGTCACGGGAAGTGGTTTATTGCGCACACTGGCCGGGACACCAGGAGGCCAGTCGCAGAGAGTCACGGCTCGTCCTTGCGAGACTACTGCCTCTTCAGTGTTGCTTTCTCCGGAATGAACAGCCTGTGGAGGGGGGGGGGGGGGGGAGAGAGAGAGAGAGAGACATCATTAACAAGCCATTCGGTCCACTGAGTCCGCGCTAAACAGCGATCATCCCCACACACATCCAGGACAAGGGGTCACAGTTTAAGGATAAGGGGGAAATCTTTTAGGACCGAAATGAGAAAAACATTTTCCACACAGGGAGTGGTGAATCTGTGGAATTCTCTGCCACAGAAGGTAGTTGAGGCCACAGTTCATTGGCTATATTTACGAGGGAGTTAGATGTGGCCCTTGTGGCTAAAGGGATCAGGGGGTATGGAGAGAAGGCAGGTACAGGATACCGAGTTGGATGATCAGCCATGATCATATTGAATGGCGGTGCAGGCTCGAAGGGCCGAATGGCCTACTCCTGCACCTATTTTCTATGTTTCTATTATATGAGCGTTTGACGGCACTGGGCCTGTGCTCACTGGCGTTTAGAAGGATGTGGGGGGGGGTGGTGACGAATAAACTTGACTTGACAGGCAGCATCTCTGCACCTGTGGGTCAGGCAACATCTCTGCATTAACACAATCCTACACACACACACTTGGGACAAATTACAATTTTACCAAATCCAATTGGCCTACAAACCGGCACGTCCTTTGGGGTGTGGGAGGAAACCAGCCCGAACTCGACCCGAAACGTCACCCATCCCATGCTCTCCAGAGACGCTGCCTGACCCGCTGAGTTACTCCAGCGCTTTGTGTTCTTTTATTTTGTTGAAAGCCAGCACCTGAACTTCCTTGCTTGTACACAACTGCGCTGCACAGCAGAGCACAGGCCGATTCCCAGCTAGCCAGTGACCAGGGTGGGAGTGGGGAATAGACGCAAAACGCTGGAGTAACTCACCCTGGGGAGAAGGAATGGGTCGAAACCCGAAACACCACCCGTTCTTTCCCGCCAGAGATGCTGCCTCTCCCGCCGAGTTACTCCGGCATTTTGTGCTTATCTCCGTCCGGTGTGAGCCGCCACCTGCAGTTCCTTCCCACAGTGGGGGGGGGGGGTCTCCACACTCACCTTCTGTTAGCCTCGCCTTCCCTCCTGTGGGCTGACAGAGAACGGTGGAGCATCCGACACACAGCACGACCGTCTGCGCGTGGCTGAACACAGTGGTGATCTTGTAGCAGCCTGGAGGGACAGCAACACCAGTGGTCAGTCAGGGGCAGAGCCAGAGGGGGCAACACAACACAGCCTCCTCTCAGTCAGGCAGCCTGGAAATATGCCCCTTGGCACAGCTTGTTCATGCTGACCAACATGCCTCACAGACCAGGCAGGGAGAGACAGACAGGGAGAGAGAGAGAGAGAGACAGACAGGGAGAGAGAGAGAGACAGGGAGAGAGAGAGACAGGGAGGGCAACACAAAGCCTCCTCTCAGTCAGACTGCCTGGAAATATGCTTCTCCTCCCCCCTCTCCCCCCCATCAACTTGTTCCTGCTGACCAACATGGCTCACAGACGAGGCAGAGGGGAGGCGGGGAGAGGGGGAGAGAGGGAGGGGGGGGGAGAGGGAGGGGGGGGGAGAGAGGGGGGGGGAGAGAGAGGGGGGGGGGAGAGAGGGGGGGGGGGGAGGGGGGGGGGGAAGAGAGGGGGGGGGAGAGAGGGGGGGGGGAGAGAGGGGGGGGGGAAGAGAGGGGGGGGGGGAAGAGAGGGGGGGGGGAAGAGAGGGGGGGGGGAAGAGAGGGGGGGGGGGAAGAGAGGGGGGGGGGAAGAGAGGGGGGGGGGAAGAGAGGGGGGGGGGAAGAGAGGGGGGGGAGAGGGAGGCAGGGAGACGCACAGACAGACTGGGAGACAGGCAGACAGACAGACACACAGGCAATCCAACTTCACTTGTGAACGTTGAGACATGTTTTCCCCGGTGCCCACTCTAACACCACAGGTAAGATACGCACCTGGACACTTAACATCCATGAAGTAGGAGTTTGGGCTCTGCACCAAACGCTTCTTCTTGTGTTTACGCTTCTCCTCCTCCGGACTCGGGTGCAACAAATCTTTTGCCAGCTGTGGACACAAGCAACAAGGTGAACCTCAGGCATAGGCTCCTCTGGACAGCCCCCCACGGGCACCAGTCGAGGGTGTCAGTCCCCTTGCCAGGCCAGGCGGCACGGTGGCACAGTGGTAGAGCTACGGCACTACAGCGCCAGAGACCCGGGTTCAATCCTGACTACGGGTGCTGTCTGCACAGAGTTTGTACGTTCTCCCCGTGACCTGCATGGGGTTTCTCTGAGATCTTCATGTTCTTCCCGCACTCCACAGACGTACAGGTTTGCAGGCTAATTGGCTCGGTGTGAAAGAAAAATTGTCCCTAGTGTGTAGGACAGTGCTAGTGTGCCGGAATCGCTGGATTGTGCCGACTCGGTGGGCCGAAGGGCCTTTTTCCACGCTGGTAGACAAAAGTGCTGGAGAAACTCAGCGGGTGCAGCAGCATCTATGGAGCGAAGGAAATAGGCAACGTTTCGTCCCGAAACATTGCCTATTTCCTTCGCTCCATAGATGCTGCTGCACCCGCTGAGTTTCTCCAGCAGTTGTGTCTACCTTCGCCACATTTGTTTCCACGCTGCATCTCTAAACTAAACTGAACCCGTCCGCACCATTCCTTGTCCCAGCTAAGCCGAGCCCCGCTGCTCGCTGATGTGTGTGAACGACCTTGTATTCTTAATGCCTCCTTGCACAGGTCGCACCTCAGCATATCACACCCTGCTCACGGAAAGGGGAGCAAGGTCCGCCTTTATCACCAAAGCTGACATCAACACGAGCAATAAAATGCTGGGGACGTGGGGAACTGTAGGCGCTGGAATCTTTCACAAGACACGCAAAGTGCTGGAGGAACTCGGCGGGTCAGGCAGCATCTGTGGAGGACTTTCCTCGGGTGTCAGAAGATGGATCCTGGCCTGAAACGCCAGCTTTCCATTCCCACTGTGTTTTTAATAAAATGTTGGCCGGGGCACACTGCTCTTTGAAAGTCTATTAAAACAAGAGTAGGCCACTCGGCCCATCAACGTGGTCATGGCTGATCTGCCCCAGGTCTTGTATCCTCTTCAGTTAAGGTAGACAAAAATGCTGGAGAAACTCAGCGGATGAGGTAGCTTCCCGCCCCCCCCCCCCCTCACATCAATCTGAGGAAGGGTCTCGACCCGAAACGTTGCCTATTTCCTTCGCTCCATAGATGCTGCCTCACCCGCTGAGTTCCTCCAGCATTTTTGCCTACCTCCGATTTTCTAGCACCTGCAGTTCCTTCTTAAACACTCCTCTTCTGTAGGAACTGCAGGTGCTGCTTTATACCGACGATAGACACAATAAATACAGCTAGGTGTTTGTGAAATTCGCATCAGGCTGATAGATTAAACTAAGCCGTTCGTTAAATCCTAGGAATAGAATTAGGCCATTCGGCCCATCAACTCTACTCAACCGCATTCTCCTGCCTTCTCCCCATAACGCCTGACGTCCGTACTAATCACGAATCTATCTATATCTGCCTTAAAAGTAACCATTGATGGCCTCCACAGGCTTCTGTGGCAAAGAATTCCATGCTTGGACTAAAGAAATTCCTCCTGATCTCCTGCCTAAAGGAATGTCCTTTAATTCTGAGGCTGTGCCCTCTGGTATTAGATTCTCCCACTGGTGGAAACATCCTCTCCACGTCCACTCTATCCAAGGCGGCAGCCAAAGTGTTAAAAGCCACTGTTTAAAGTCGACAGCGAATTGCTAAAATGAAACTGCAACTTCAGGGGCTACATAGAAAGCATCCCGGGGAATTTTGAGATCAATCTTTAACGGAAAGTAGTTCGGGGAAATCAAGTCTTAAGTGCTTGAGCAAGCCACACAAAGTTCAACTTCTCGCTGTGTTTATTATGGCTACAGGCCATGTTGTCACGAGGTAAAGAACCCAAACAGATGCTGGAAACTTAACTATCGGGGGCTGATTAACCTCTTGAAAAATAGATATTTTACTGATATTGGCCACATTTCCCTCCCACCCCCCCAGCTCACTCTGTGAACCTCCTCTTTAAATCTGCTTTGCAAAATACAATGCGCTTTTCCCAATTCAGCAGTGCTGAACTACTATCTACCTCTTTGGTGACCCTCAGACTATCCTTTCTTTAAGAAGGGACTGCAGATGCTGGAAAAAAAAAATCGAAGGTAGACAAAAATGCTGGAGAAACTCAGCGGGTGAGGCAGCATCTATGGAGCGAAGGAATAGGTGACGTTTCGGGTCGGCATCCGACCCGAAACGTCACCTATTCCTTCGCTCCATAGATGCTGCCTCACCCGCTGAGTTTCTCCAGCATTTTTGTCCACCTCGGACTATCCTTGATCGGAATTTGGCAGCTTTACCTTCCACTAAACTTTATTCCCTTATCATGTATCTGTACACTGTAAATGGCTCGATTGTAATCGTGTAATGCCTTTCTGCCGACAAAAGCTCTTTGTTCTACCTCGGTACACGTGACAATAAACGAAACGGTAAACAATCCCTTCCCCAGGTAACCTCCCTCCCCAGTCTGAAGAAGGGTCTCGACCCGAGACGTCACCCATTCCTTCGCTCCATAGATACTGCCTGCCGAGTTTCTCCAGCATTTTTGTCTACAATTATATTTGCAAATTTAGCAATTTTATCGATGCAAATTTCCAGTCCAAGATAATCCCCAATTTAAATCCCAATAAAGGTTTGCCACCTTTATTCGGATTTAATTTGCGAATTAAGGCAGTCACCTTTATTCCGAATTAGTAGCGTGCTTTGCAGCCCCCCCCCCTTCTCACATGCATTCTCACCTTCCCCCATCCCACCTGTCTCTCGGAATCTCCCTTTTAAATCCCCTTGCCCAAAGCACATTGCCACCCTCACCATCCCAGGTCGCTCGGTGAAGCTCCCCTTTAAATCTGCTTTGCACCCCCTTTTGCAAAAGTACAGTGCACATTCCCATCTTTTCCTGAAGATAAGGCACAAAAATCTGGAATAACTCAAGAGGGGGGACAGGCGGCATCTCTGGAGAGAAGGAACGGGTTCGTCCCTCCAGATTTGCCACCTGTCCCCTCTGAGTTACTCCACAATTTTGTGTCTATCTTCAGTTGAAACCAGCACCCGCAATTCCTGCCGACCTACTTTTCCCCCATCCGTCTCTCTGGGAACCTCCCCATCAAATCTGTTTTGCAGCCGCCTTACAAAATAAAATGCAATGCACATTCCCATCCCATCTGTCCCTTTGGGAACCTCCCCTTTAAGCTGGCATATGCCAACACCCCCCCCCCCCTCCAACTTTCCAAAGTGCAATTCCATCCACCCCCCAAGATCACTCTACCAAACTCCCTTCTCAAATCTGCGTTTGCAGCCACCTCCCTCCCTTTGCAAAGTGCAATCCACATTCCCATCTGTCTCTCTGGGAACCTCCCCTTTAAATCTGCGCATGCAGCCCATCCCCTCCTTCACTTCACTTCACTTTCACTTCACCCCCCCCCCCCCCCCCCCCCCCCCCCACCCCCCACTTTCCAAAGTGCAATGCTCATGACATTCCCACCTTTGCAATTGTGCAACACCCCCCCCCACCCCCCGGGTCACTCTAAAAATAAAAACCTTCTCTTTTCAATTCTGCAAACCCATTGCAATTCCAACCCCCTCCTCTCGGGTCACTGATAAATAAAAACCTTCCCATTTCAATTCTGTTTTTGCAGCCCCCTTCGGTCACTTATATAAACCTCTTTTCAATCCTGTTTTTGCAGCCCCTTTGCAATGTCAACCCCCACCTCTCCCTCTCGGGTCACTTTTATAAACCTCTTTTCAATTCTGTTTTTGCAGCCCCTTTGCAATTCCAACAACCCCCCCCCCCCCTATGGGTTTACCCCAATAAATAAAAACCTTCTCTTTTCAATTCTGTTTTTGCAGCCCCATTGCAAATCCAACCCCCACCCCCATTGCAATTCCACCCCCCACCCCCCACTGCAATTCCAACCCCCCTTTGCAATAAGTGCAATGCACACATTTCCCCCCCTCTCAGGGGGCCCATGATCCGCCTGTCTGTGGGGCCCTCCCTCCCTCCCTGCCCGTAGTCTGTCTCTCTCTCTCTCTAAGGTACACAAAAATGCTGGAGAAACTCAGCATTTCCTTCGCTCCATAGATGCTGCTGCACCCGCCGAGTTCCTCCAGCATTTTTGTGTACCTTCGATTTTCCAGCATCTGCAGTTCCTTCTTGAACACGTCTATCCCTCTCTCTCTCTCCCCCCCCCCCACTTCGCTATAGAGAGCGGGGCCGCCTGCAAGGGTGCACGCGCTCCGGGCCAGCGTTCCATTTGCCCCCCCTGGCGCCGTCGCCCCTGGTAACCCCGGGGGGGTTGAGGCAATTGGCAATTCCCGCACCCCCTCCCCTCCCCTCCCCCCCCCAACATCGTCAGTCGCGGCGGAGAGAGGAGCCGCCATCTTTCCCCTCGCCGCGGCTTTTCGTCGACGGTTTGCCGCCCGCCACCGCGGCCGTTCGCCCCCCCTCTCGACTCCTATCCCCCCCTCCCCCCTCCCCCCTCGCCGTCACCGCGCCGTCTCCCCCGGGCCGGGTTCAGGCCGAACTCCCCCGCCGTCTCTCACGACGCCACTCACAGGCATGTTGGCGTCGACTCGCCGCCGTGGTAAAAGGAAGGAGCCCGGACAGGCAGCCGGCTATAACAGGGTTTCCCGGGGGCGCAGCGCAGGGACCGGAAGCGCGTCTACGTCACCGCGTGGCGTCTGCCAGCGCCCGCCATCTTGAGAAGGTCAGCCCCCTTCAACATGCAGTTGCCCCATCAATAAGATCTATACACAAGATACATTTATTTGTATATGTACTTTATGATTTTTTTTTATATGCAATGCATTTTTATGCAATGTTGCCCCTTTTCTGAACCTTGTCCAAAATAAAGTTTATTATTATTATTATTATTATTTGTCACATTGGCATCCAGTGTTGAGTGGTACACCTCAGGGCACAGTACTTGGCCCACACCTATTTTTGCTATACATAAATGACATCCATGAAAAAGTCGCAAGTACGACCAGACTTTTCGCTGATGAGTCTGAAGAAGGGTTTCGGCCCGAAACGTCGCCTAGTTAGATGTGGCCCTTGTGGCTAAGGGGATCAGAGGGTATGGAGAGAAGGCAGGTACGGGATACTGAGTTGGATGATCAGCCATGATCATATTGAATGGCGGTGCAGGCTCGAAGGGCCGAATGGCCTACTCCTGCACCTAATTTCTATGTTTCTATGTTTCTATGTTTTTATTTCCTTCGCTCCATAGATGCTGCTGCACCCGCTGAGTTTCTCCAGCAATTTTGTGTACCTTTTCGCTGATGATGTCAGGACTTAATGTCAGGATTCCTGGGATGTCAGGACTTTCATATGAAGAAAGACTGGATAGACTCGGCTTGTACTCGCTAGAATTTAGAAGATTGAGGGGGGATCTTATAGAAACTTACAAAATTCTTAAGGGGTTGGACAGGCTAGATGCAGGAAGATTGTTTCCGATGTTGGGGAAGTCCAGAACAAGGGGTCTCAGTTTAAGGATAAGGGGGAAATCTTTTAGGACCGAGATGAGGAAAACATTTTTCACACAGAGAGTGGTGAATCTCTGGAATTCTCTGCCACAGAAGGTAGTTGAGGCCACAGTTCATTGGCTATATTTAAGAGGGAGTTAGATGTGGCCCTTGTGGCTAAAGGGATCAGGGGGTATGGAGAGAAGGCAGGTACAGGATACTGAGTTGGATGATTAGCCATGATCATATTGAATGGCAGTGCAGGCTCGAAGGGCCGAATGGCCTACTCCTGCATCTATTTTATATGTTTCTATAATTGTTTACTGTACCGTCCAATTAAGTCAGCTGATGATGAAGATGCTCTCCAAAAGGATCTCGATACTATGGTTGAGTGGTCACAACAATGGGGCATGCAGTTCAACCCTTCCAAATGTGAAACTATGCGTGTCACCAGAAAGAGGAATCCAGGCGACACATCTTACAACACTTGATACCGCCCTTGAAGAATCCAAACAAACCAAGTATCTTGGCATCAAATTGCAGAATGATCTGCGTTGGAATGGTCAGACTCATGATGCAACGGTGAAAGCAACAGGTGTCCTAAACTTTCTGAGGCGCAACTTTCATCATTGTTCAACTTCTGTCAAGGAGAAGCTATACTTCACCCTCGTTAGCCCTCATTTGGACTACGCAGTTGCAGCATGGGACCCATACACAAATAAAAACATTTCTTCCATCGAACGTGTCCAAAGACAGGCAGCTCGATTTGTTTCTAACACCTATGAGAGAGAAGCGAGTGTCACCAAACTTCTGAATTCTCTGGGGTGGAACCCTCTCCAAGACAGACACACGTGAAGCTCACCGTTTGACCTGTTTTTACAAAATGTTAAATGGTCAGCTCGACATAGACTACAAGACCTACACCAAACCCAAACCAATTAGGAGCAGACGAGGGCATTCGATCCAATTTGTGATCCCAGCTACAAAGACAGATGTATACAGCAATTCGTTCTTCCCCCGCACAATTAAAGCATGGAATAATCTCCACCCAACTATAGTTACCCAACCAGATGCAACTAAATTTAAAGTAGCTCTTTCTTCCCAATAACCCTTTCCGGCTTAAGCCCTCCCTTCACCACCTCCAGTTTAAATTCCATTTGGAATATTTTGGAGGACCAAGAAACCAAGAACCAAGATAGATTGGGCTCTCAGTTGGCACAGTGAAATGTGATCACCATACAGGCATACAATAAAATAAAGAACACAACACACGATAGAGTTCAACATAAAACATCCCCACACAGCAGAATTAAAAGTTTCCCACTGTGAGGGAAGGCACCAAAGTCAGTCATCTTCCTTTGATAATGAATTACTATTCACAATATTATTACATGCTTTCATTATTTAATTTCTAATATAAACATTTCAATTATTTTATTTCAATTATAAATATTTTATTTTAATTATAAATGTTTTATAATTGAGGTAGCCCAGCGTAAGTTTACAAGGTTAATTCCCGGGATGGCGGGACTGTCATGTGCTGAGAGAATGGAGCGGCTAGGCTTGTACACTCTGGAGTTTAGAAGGATGAGAGGATATCTCATTGAAACATATAAGATTGTTAAGGGTTTGGACACGCGCTAGAGGCAGGAAACATGTACCCGATTGTACACAAAAAAGCTGGAGACACTCAGCGGGTGCAGCAGCATCTATGGAGCGAAGGAAATAGGCAATGTTTCAGGCTGAAACATTGCCTATTTCCTTCGCTCCATAGATGCTGCTGCACCCGCTGAGTTTCTCCAGCATTTTTGTGTACCTTCGAATTTCCAACATCTGCAGTTCCTTCTTAAACAACATGTTCCCGATGTTGGGGGAGTCCAGAACCAGGGGCCACACACACACAGTTTAAGAATAAGGGGTCAGCCATTTAGAACGGAGACGAGGAAACACTTCGGCCGCCGGCCTGCGGCCTACACCAACTTAAAGCCGCGGCCTCCGGTGGGGAAGAGCCGACTCTGGACTTACCTGGACTTACCCAAATTGTGTGCCTTCCACTACAGTGATGAATGCTGTGGTGGATGTTTATGTTAAATTTTTATTGTGTTTTTGTGTGTGCTCTTTATCATTGTATCGCTGCTGACATATCCATTTCACTTGCACTTTTTGTGCAATGTGACAAATAAACCGTATTGTATTGTATTGTATTGTACTTTTTCTCACAGAGAGTGGTGAGTCTGTGGAATTCTCTGCCTCAGAGGGCGGTGGTGGCCCTCTGGATACTTTCAAGAGAGAGCTAGATAGGGCTCTTAAAGATAGCGGAGTCAGGGGATATGGGGAGAAGGCAGGAACGGGGTACTGATTGGGGATGATCAGCCATGAACACATTGAATGGCGGTGCTGGCTCGATGGGCCGAATGATAAGTTTTTTTGTATTTTCTTTTCTTTTAATTATAAATATTTAAACTTTTTTAATTTAATTATAAACCTCTTAACCATAATTAATTATTTCAAATATTATATATTAGTTTTATTGTGGATTTATTTTCATTTAAATATAAATGTTCGAATTGTTTTATTTTAATTATAATTATTATATTTAATTTTTTAATTTTCTGTTAATTGTAAATGTCGTAAACGTTTTGTTTTTATTATGAACATTTTAATCATTAATTATTTTAAATATTATATATTAGTTTTATTACATAAAAACAGCTTTTTTTCCACGAGTAATAGCTCTACTCAATGACCAAAAGTCTGTAGCCTCTTTTTATTTAATTCACATGTTTAATCAATAATGTTTTATTATTGGTACACAAAAATGCTGGAGAAACTCAGCGGGTGCAGCAGCATCTATGGAGCGAAGGAAATAGGCAACGTTTCGGGCTGAAACCCTTCTTCACACTTATTATTAATATTTTATGTGATCATTCCTGTCACTGTGTGTCATGTTGTCACTTGTGGGTGGAGCACCAAGGCAAATTCCTTGTATGTGATTACTTGGCCAATAAACTTATTCATTCATATTGTTTTTTATTTTATTTTAATTATAAATGTTTAAATTATTTTATTTTAATAATAATTAATGAAATATTATTCTATTTCATTATTTATTTTCTGTTAATTATGAAGATTTCAATTGTTTTATTTTTATTATATTTTAATTATTAAATATTTTAAATGTTATTATATTTTAATTTCATTTAGTTTTATTTAAATTATAAATATTTTAATTATAATTACATATTTTAAATGTTATTATATATTTTTTTAATTTTAGTTTTATTTAAATTGTATATATTTTAATTATTAAATATTTTAAATGTTATTATATATATATATATTCTTAGTTTTATTTAAATTATAAATATTTTAATTATTAAATATTTCAAATGTTATTAGATTTTTATTTTTGTTTATTTCAATTATAGATATTTTAATAATTAAATATTTTAAATGTCATTAGATTTTTATTTTATTTTAGCTTTATTTCAATTATAAATATTTTAATTATTTTATTTGAATTCTATATATTTTAATTATAATTAAATATTTTTAAATTTTATTTTATTTTAATGTTAAATTATTTGAACGTCTGTTTTTGCTTCACCTGCAATTTTATCTAATAATTAAATGCTAGTATTTACAAACAGTTTTGGATTAATAAATCGTATTTATAGAACAGAAGGAGGCCATTCGTCCCATTGTGCCTGTGCTAGTTCTCTACCGGGGAACGCAGGTAGCTGGCAGAGTAACCAGCCATATCCCAAAAGACGTGACGGATTTTTAGGTTAATCGGCCTTCTGTAAATTGCCCTCTAGTGTGCAAGGAGTGGATAACGTAGAACTCGTGTGAATGGGTGATCGATGGTCAGCAAGGGCTCTGTGGGCCGAAGGGCCTCTTTCCATGCTGTGACTCAAAAACCAGGGGTGGGGAACCTGCGGCCTTCTAGGCCATTAAGTGCGGCCTTTTGAATGAATCCAAAATTTGTAGAACAAATGCTTTCATTTTTATTAATATGTTTTTGTTCGTCTTTTATTATTTTTATTTTAATCTTCAAAATGAACGTATTTAAACTACCAAAGAGTAAAAGAAGATTCAACAAAATAATCTTACATCTAATTGAAGTTTCTTGGATGCGGCCTTATTAGATTACAGCTAACTTTAAGAATAAGGAGTAAGCCATTTAGAATGGAGACGAGGAAACACTTTTTCTCACAGAGAGTGGTGAGTCTGTAGAATTCTCTGCCTCAGAGGGCGGTGGAGGCCGGTTCTCTGGATGCTCTAGAGAGAGCTAGATAAAAATAGCCGAGTCAGGGGATATGGGGAGAAGGCAGGAACGGGGTACTGATTGGCGATGATCAGCCATGATCACATTGAATGGCGGTGCTGGCTCGAAGGGCCAAATGGCCTACTCCTGCACCTAGTGTCTATTGTCTATTAATGTGGCCTTCCAACATGAAAAGGTTCCCCACCCCTGCTCTAAACTAAACTTGACCCAGCAGAATGCACATTGAATTCTCCAACTTTGTGTAATACCTTCCCTACTCCCTTTCAGTACTAGGGCGGCAGTGGTAGAGTTGTTGATTTACAGCGTTTGCAGCGCCGGAGACCCGGGTTCCATCCCTACGGAGATTGTATGTTCTCCCCGTGACCACGTGGCTTTTCTCCGAGATCTTCGGTTTCCTCCCACACTCCAAAGACGTACGGGCACGTAGGTAAATTTTGAGTATAGGAGCAGGGAGGTTCTACTGCAGTTGTACAGGGTCTTGGTGAGACCACACCTGGAGTATTGCGTACAGTTTTGGTCTCCAAATCTGAGGAAGGACATTATAGCCATAGAGGGAGTGCAGAGAAGGTTCACCAGACTGATTCCTGGGATGTCAGGACTTTCATATGAAGAAAGACTGGATAGACTTGGCTTATACTCGCTAGAATTTAGGAGATTGAGAGGGGATCTTATAGAAACGTACAAAATTCTTATGGGGTTGGACAGGCTAGATGCAGGAAGATTGTTCCCGATGTTGGGGAAGTCCAGGACAAGGGGTCACAGCTTAAGGATAAGGGGGAAATCCTTTAGGACCGAGATGAGAAGAATCTTTTTCACACAGAGAGTGGTGAATCTCTGGAACTCTCTGCCACAGAGGGTAGTTGAGGCCTGTTCATTGGCTATATTTAAGAGGGAGTTAGATGTGGCCCTTGTGGCTAAAGGGATCAGGGGGTATGGAGAGAAGGCAGGTACGGGATACTGAGTTGGATGATCAGCCATGATCATATTGAATGGCGGTGCAGGCTCGAAGGGCCGAATGGCCTACTCCTGCACCTATTTTCTATGTATCTATGTATCTATGTAAATTGGCTTGGTGTAAAGTGTAAAATTGTCCCTAGTGTGTGTGTGTGGGATAGTGATGATGTGCGTGGATCGCGGGTCGTTGCAGACTTGGTGGGCCGAAAGGTCTGTTTCCGCGCTGTATCTCTAATGTAAAATAAAATTTTAAAAATTAAAAACTACTGTATCTTACAGTCAATTACTTATCATTCAATCCTCCCTTAAGCTAGGGTGTCGTCCCGATCTTCCAGCCTACCACATTGTTGACCTTGCACTTTTTTTTGACCTGCATTTATCATTAAATGTAACACTATAACGCTATACTCTGTACTGTGGTATTTTCCTCTTTGCACCACCTGTTATACATGTGTATGACTCGATTGTACTCGTATATAGTATAATTTGACTAGATTGCGTACAAACAGAAGCTTTTCACTGTATTCTGGTGCACGTGACATTAATAAACAATACAATATATCTTAAGAATCGGATCTGTGGCTTGTGTTTGTTCTATGTTGGGATACAGGATACATGCCTTGATTTGCAAGCGAGAGCAGGGAGGTTATGGTGTTATGGTTTACAACATATTGTAGAAACAAGGAACTGAGGCCAGCCACCAGATTTCGGACACCTCCTCATGTCTCCCCTTTGGCCCCTGTCCCACTTAGGAAACCTCTGGTGATCTTGCGCCCCACCATAGGTTACCGTGAGGTTCCCGGAGGTTTTGGTCACTCTCCCTAATGGTCGAAAGTGGTTTCCGCGTAGTCGAGGCTTCTTCTATGTTCCTGCGATTATTTCAACAAATTCAAAACCGGCCTCGACTAAAAAAAATAGGTCGCCGTTTGGTCGAAGCTGGTGGAGTGGGGTCGCTATTTACTTACAGGCAGTCGAAGGCCATCTCCTTCGCTGACCCGCCATTTTGATTGGAGTTTTCATTGGAGTTTTCAGCAAAGATTCAGCAGGGATCTTTGGTTTTCAAGACCTAGAAGATCCACCGGAAGGTAAAATGCCCGCTAACTTTATTAAACTTCTTAAAACTGTCTCCACTCCTTCTCCCCCCCCCCCCCCCCCCCCATGGACTTCCCCAACATCGGGAACAATCTTCCTGCATCTAGCCTGTCCAACCCCTTAAGAATTTTGTAAGTTTCTATAAGATCCCCCCTCAATCTTCTAAATTCTAGCGAGTACAAGCCGAGTCTATCCAGTCTTTCTTCATATGAAAGTCCTGACATCCCAGGAATCAGTCTGGTGAACCTTCTCTGCACTCCCTCCATGGCAAGAATGTCTTTCCTCAGATTAGGAGACCAAAACTGTACGCAATACTCCAGGTGTGGTCTCACCAAGACCCTGTACAACAGCAGTAGAACATCCCTGCTCCTATACTCAAATCCTTTTGCTATGAATCACATCTTGTATGTGTATGTGACAAATAAGGTTGACTTGACTTGACATAGTCGAAGATCAGGCCACCATCTCCCAGACTGTTTCTGATCTACCACCTGCGGCCATCTCCAAACTCATCGTTCCCCTCACTGCCCGCTTATTCAACCGAAACGTCACCTATTCCTTCGCTCCATAGATGCTGCCTCACCTGCTGAGTTTCTCTAGCATTTTATGTCTACCTTCGATTATTCCAGCATCTGCAGTTCCTTCTTGTGTACTGCCTAGGTTGGTTGTGAAACAAAGCATTCCAATGTAACCAGCAATGGTACATGTGGCAATGAAGTGTAGATGGAGTCAATGGAAGGGAGGATGGTTTGTGTAGGAAATAACTGCAGATGCTGGTTTAAACCGAAGATAGACACTCCAGCTTTTTGTGTCTATCTAGGATAGATACATCTTAGCGGCAAAAACAAGGGGGCAGATTATAATCTCAATGGGGTTAAAACATAGAAATTAGGTGCAGGAGTAGGCCATTCGGCCCTTCAAGCCTACACCGCCATTCAATATGATCATGGCTGATCATCCAACTCAGTATCCCGTACCTGCCTTCTCTCCATACCCTCTGATCCCCTTAGCCACAAGGGCCACATCTAACTCCCTCTTAAATATAGCCAATGAACTGGCCTCGACTACCCTCTGTGGCAGAGAGTTCCAGAGATTCACCACTCTCTGTGTGGAAAAAAGTTCTTCTCATCTCGGTTTTAAAGGATTTCCCCCTTATCCTTAAGCTGTGACCCCTTGTCCTGGACTTCCCCAACATCGGGAGCAATCTTCCTGCATCTAGCCTGTCCAACCCCTTAAGAATTTTGTAAGTTTCTATAAGATCCCCTCTCAATCTCCTAAATTTTAGAGAGTATAAACAAAGTCTATCCAGTCTTTCTTCATAAGACAGTCCTGACATCCCAGGAATCAGTCTGGTGAACCTTCTCTGCACTCCCTCTATGGCAATAATGTCCTACCTCAGATTTGGAGACCAAAACTGTACGCAATACTCCAGGTGTGGTCTCACCAAC